>NC_055970.1:2751411-2813911 GCF_018492685.1 Alosa sapidissima
TCTGTGGACCTACAGTACAATAAATATTTACTTATTTTCTGTGCAGAGCGTGAATTGGTTTGGTAAATCACTTGTGAAGGATTGTTGTGAAGGATCAAACTTGCCCAGGAACAGGGTTTTCATTAAAGCCCCCTGTCTGATGCTGGGTGCTTCCATATATTTCAGTCTGCAACAACAAATACAGTAAATATGTACCAAATGTTTTCCCCCATGCTGGGTAGAGGATAGGCTGGTCATACCCCCCCCCCCCCCCCCCCCCCCGCACACACACATATACATACACACACACACACACACACACATACACACACACACACCACATTCCACACACATACAGTACCACACACTTACAACGTCCCACTGTGTACCTGCAGGAGGTTATTTAAAAATAAAATACCTCCTCCTTTAAAAATAAATCCCTTAGAGGGAAAAAAGTATTTCTTCTTCTCCTTTTTCTATTTCTTCTGTTTCTTCCTTTCTCTAGTTAGCATGCAATGTGCAAGAGAGAGTGTCAGAGGAGCGGCAGAGAGTGTCATTTTTAGATAAATCCTGGAGAGGAATTTCTCGCTGGGGATTGTTTGTGAAGCGCCTTGACTTCCTGCGTTGATCTCATCACCATATGGCCCCTAAAATGGCAACTTCATCAATGGCGTGTCAAGTCCCTCCCGTGCGCGTCGTCTGGCCGTGGCGGGCAGGGAAGTGACGCGGCATTCATTACGAGGTCCCCAGCGAGCTCCGAGCGACAGTTAAGCCCTCACCTCTCGTCTGCAGAGAGGTCACCGTGGCGACCCGCTGATGACCGCATCAATTCTGCCCACGTCTGTCGTTCCTGACTGATGGCGATGCGCGCTCACGGACACAGGTCCCTGGCGTGCGGGGGGTTGAAGCAGGACTGAAGGATGGCAGAGGGGTGGCCAGAGGGGCGTGGGGGATGGAGAAAGGCATGCCGGGGCAGGAGCGTTTAGAGGGTGTGGAGACGCTAAGTGGAAGACATCAGAGTGGCAATCAAGGGGAAGAGAGGATGCGATATGACCCCTCGGGATCGAATTCACACGTCGAGCCAAGGACTCTAATGTTTCAGTTGGTCTCTGGTCTGTCTCTCTCACACACACACACACACACACACACACACACACACACACACACTCAATCACACACATACATTTGCACTCACATACAGTATATGCAAGAAGCTCTCTGCTTCATAACACAAATTGGAGCTGAAGGCACTGATCATCACTCTGCTGTGAAGTGATATTTTCAGAAGAGATGATCTGTATTGCGGCTGTCAGGCAGACAGTAATCAATTCATTAATTATTTGTTTGGGCGAGTTGGCATTATGGCTCATTTTTCACTGCAGAAAAAGAGGGCTCAGCTGCTTATGTCTGAGAGAGAGAGAGAGAGAAGGGGGAAAGAAAGAGAGGGAGAGAGGGAAAGAGAGAGAAAGAGTAACAGATATGCAGAGAGACACCATAACCAGAGACTTTCTAATGAGGAGACACAGCACTCAAAAAATCCTCCATAGAAATGCATGGGGCTAGTTTGTAACGCCAATATGGCCGTTGTCTACGCATATCCCACCCCTTCCTCGGCAAAACGTTGACATGTGAATACATTGAGCCAATCATGAGGTGTGTTGTGAAGACATTGAGCCAAACATATGGTGTGTTGTGAAGACATTGTGCCAATCATGTGTTGGGAACTCGCTGGAGCAAGATTGGTGTCATGAAGCCTTGCACACGCGCATTTCTGCTGAATAAGATTACCTATGAGTGCCCAAAAAGGGACTTGCCTAAAAGGACTTTGCCATAACTTTCAAGCAAACCTCCTCCATGTTGAAAATGACAAGCTCTGGTGTGTATCCCGGCGCCTGTGCCTCGCTGTAACTAGGTTTGGTCTCCATGGCTTCAGCGGCGCTCTGTGTGCTGTTATCCCTCCAACCCCTTCACCCTCCATCTTTATGCTGATCTGACAGAGGAAGTCATTCACATCGAGGAGACACCGACACCCTCACTCTCCCTGCTCTCTCTCTCTCTCTCTCTCTCTCTCTCTCTCTCTCTCTCTCTCTCTCTCTCTCTCTCTAATTCTGTCTGTTTTGTCTTCCTCTGACTTTTATTTGTTGCTGTCTGTTCCTCTTTCCCCTCTAAGATCACTGTGAGCTTATCGGCCGGGGCTTGTGTTCAGCTCCTCACTCTGATTGCTGAAGTTGGGCTGATTGATTTGCCACGCAGACCAATGGTGTGAAGAACATACACAGTTCACTTACCCCCCCCCCCCCCCCCCGCCCACTGCGCCTGACAGAACTGGGACACTGTCTCTGACACACCTGTCCTCACTCTATCCAAGGCAAATAAGTATAGGCTAGTAGCATGTCACTGCAGCCTCGCTAGCCTCGCTAGGAGCATGTCACCAGCTCTGAGTGTCTCTGGATCAGCTGAATAAATAGGGGAAAAAAGCCCTGATGACAGCTAGACAGTTATGCATATGAGCCATAGCTTTATTCGCACTTAAGCTCCCATTTCCCAAACGTGCATTCATTTTCACCCACGGCTCCACAATGAAGTGCACTGACAGCAGAAAATGCCCTGATTGTCTTTCTGCGAACCGAGGCGTCAGGTAGAACCCTCACGCTTTTTCCCTCACAGATTTAGCAATCCACAGAAATGAATAAAACAGCAGCCGTCAGACTGTCAGCAAGGTCAGAATGTCCGTCTCCTTTCCCACTTATTGGCTGACCTGTTAAACTGGGGGGGGGGGCTCCAGCACCTCCATCCTTTGTCATTTCCACCCGACTGTTTATCCATCCACCTGTAGCCCCTTCATCTGGACACAATTCTAAATCCCTCTGCAACACCTCTAACCCTTCTAGATTCTAAATCAGTCCACAGTATCTTTATCTCGTTTCATTGCCAAGTCAATTGGAAACACCTTTCTTTCAGCCCGGTCTGTCTTCAGAGTTCAGATTCCGGTTCAGAGTCGGTCTGAAGCCCCTTTATCCCAGGTCACTTCTAAATCAGCACCTTTCTCCCAGCCCGATTCTAAATCAGCCTCCTGGCTGCCCGGCACGGCCCTGCGATCTCCCCTCTCGCTGTTCGGTGCATGTAACGACAATGCGGCTCTCCAGCAGCTGTGGGGGACACGTCTACCAGTCCTGTATGACAAACAGCCAGGAGAGACGCAATGGCTCACATCAGAATAAGGATTTATGAGCCGCGGGGGTTGACAGTGGCAGCTGCTGTAGGGCCGCCTGTGGTGTGTGTGTGTGTGTGTAACAGTGTGTGTGTTTATGTGTGTTTGTGTGTGTGTGTGTAGCATAGAGTGTGTGCATGTATGTGTGTGTGTGTGTGTGTGTTTGTATGTCTGTGTGTGTGTGTGTGTGTGTGTTTGTGTGTGTGTCTATGCATGAATGTTTAGTCTACTGGGCACAACAAGCACTCTCCCTCTTATACATGCGCACACACACACACACACACACACACACACATGCGCTCCTGCGGTGCAGGGAAGTAATGAGGCAGAGGTGGCATTCAAAGGCCCTGATTAAATGACACCATCGGATCTGGTGTGGTGGCGCGGCCCAGCGTTGGTGTAAAGTTCAAAGCAGGGCTCCAGCGCTCAGGCAGCCCAGCGCTGTGGCACTCCACGGGAGAGAGACCCCGCACACCACCGCTGCACCATCCGGAGCCGCTCCCGGCCGTCTCCACGGCAACACCCCGCGAAGAGCGCAGCAGGCCTACAGCCACCAAGTAGAAAGAGGACGAGGTGTGAGCTGGAAGCTGCTGATGCTGGCGCTGAGGCGGAGGGAGAGAGAGGGGAAGGGTGGTGCTGCATGAGACGGAGGGAGAGAGAGGGGAAGGGTGGTGCTGCATGAGACGGAGGGAGAGAGAGGGGAAGGGTGGTGCTGCATGAGACGGAGGGAGAGAGAGGGGAAGGGTGGTGCTGCATGTGGAGGGAGAGAGAGGGGAAGGGTGGTGCTGCATGAGACGGAGGGAGAGAGAGGGGAAGGGTGGTGCTGCATGAGACGGAGGGAGAGAGAGGGGAAGGGTGGTGCTGCATGTGGAGGGAGAGAGAGGGGAAGGGTGGTGCTGCATGAGACGGAGGGAGAGAGAGGGGAAGGGTGGTGCTGCATGAGACGGAGGGAGAGAGAGGGGAAGGGTGGTGCTGCATGTGGAGGGAGAGAGAGGGGAAGGGTGGTGCTGCATGAGACGGAGGGAGAGAGAGGGGAAGGGTGGTGCTGCATGAGACGGAGGGAGAGAGAGGGGAAGGGTGGTGCTGCATGTGGAGGGAGAGAGAGGGGAAGGGTGGTGCTGCATGTGGAGGGAGAGAGAGGGGAAGGGTGGTGCTGCATGAGACGGAGGAGCAGGGGGGGGCTTTAAACAATGGAGGAGATGTTGTCATGGAGAATTACATTGTGCCGAACGAAGGGATTCTGAACCAATTAAGAATTAATAGAAAGGTCTCCATTTCAAAGGATTACTCTTCTGGATTAACCCATGCAGGTTAAGCCTATACAACATTGTGTGATAATAAAGCTCTCATCCTGAAAAGTCACTTTAGGGCACAGTTCTTTGCATCAATTCAATTCAATTCAATTCAAAAAACTTTATTTATCCCTGAGGGGCAATTTCTCCATGCAGGCATAGTGACATATTAGACATAACACAACATATAAGAAAGGACAAGAGAAAGAACGGATCATTCCAATAAAGTATTATGTTTTTATTCGATTGAACGCAGGCTTAAAAACAAACACAGCCACAAAAAAACAGAAAAAACAGTTTACAAAAAAAAAAAATCATCTTCCAACATCGTTGTCACTGGAGTGTTACCATACCTGTGGGCTGCTGTGTGAAAATGGCTTTGTTTACTTTTAATTCACCAGGGGTGGTTTCAATAAATGTGTGTGTAAGTGAGAAGGGTGTAAAAAGCACTGAGGAGGAGGCAAGGAAATGGTTTCATTTATCCGTAATCATCAGGGCGTTATTATCACAAGAGCGTGTGTGTACTGCACTTTCCAAGGGCAGCGATGCTGGCGAACTCTCTCCGTTAAGGACCCACTCATTCATAAGCTGACTTCTGTTTGTACAAGAGCAGTGCAGTCAATTCTGCCTTCCTGTAGAGGCATACATTAACAAGAGAAAGTGAATGGTTGTGTGGTTGTGTGTGTGTGTGTGTGTGTGTGTGTGTGTGTGTTTATCTTTGACAAGTCCCTCATCCCACACACACACACTCCCAGGGGTATTTTATGCAATTGTACAATCAGTATTGTGATTATAGAACTCTCTTTTTAACAGCTGCAACCTCAGCCTTTGGTTATGAGGTGCCCCACCACTGGGCTGGGTGTGTGCGGTGGGATGCGGTGTGAAATTGATTTTCCTGCTTAGTCACACTAACAACTACCCTTATTCAGAACTGTGTATTACCTCCTACAACTTCCTGAAGGCCTGCAAATAATAACAAATCAAATCTACTTATAAAAAAATCACCACTTTTATTATTTTGTTTGTAAAAATAAGATGGTTTGTTGGAATTAGTCTGTAATTGATTATATTTGCTCCCATGAAGCAATGTGCTTATTTGCTGAAGCAGACGGAATCCTCAGTAGTAATTAGTTTTTTTTTTTTTAAAACAAACACCATCGTACAATAAAACAAATCACTAATTCTGAGCTGAGGGAGCTAAGCGTTCCAGTACATGGCCATATAAGCCTGTGTTTATTTTGTTATATAAATGAGACCTTATATTGATGATTTTAATAATAAACACAGAGAATGTCATTGTTCAGGCTATGCCACACATGTTGGCTGTGGTTCAGGATAATTTACTGATATAAATACACAATTTAATGAACCATTACTTTATGCATGTACTCGTTGCAATCATAAACCTAATTGTCCTAATATATAGCCTTACCTGACACCCAGCTAACCTAAACCACCTCAGTTTGCTTTCTCTCTCTCTTTCTCTCTCTCTCTAGTATACGCCAGGAGTCTATTAAACAACTCTGAGAACTTTTGCGCAGAACTCAGTCACTGAGGAGTTTTGAGGAACCGTTTACAGCGTTTAAGTGTTTCTCTCGCTCCCTCTTCAACTTGAAAGGAAAAACCTCCAGCCTAAGCACTTCCCCTCACAAACACTAAAAGTCTGATTAGGACACATGAATAATGCATGCGGACACACACACTCGCCCTAGTCGCACACCACCACCAACCCCTAAACCAAGATCCCACCCCACCCACACCCACCCCTCCATCCTGCTTTCTGATACCCAGCACAAGAGGCCCCTTTTATTGGACCAGCAGCAAATCATCTCTTATTGTCAGTGCAGCTAAGGAGGAGTGGGCCGGAGAGGCTGGGACTACGGTGGCATTAAGACAGTGATGAATACGACCACTCATCGTGTGGCTGGATAGAGGGCCAACAGGCAGGGTAGCGCTGCTGTGTGGAGGTGGGTGGTGCTGGTGGTGGTTGGTGGTTTGGGGGGGGGGATTTGTGGACACTGGAGGAAGGGATTCCGTGTGGCTCCTCAAAGGCTCATCTTGGCATTTGGATTATTGATCTGCTTCAGTGTGCAGCTGGTGGACTCTCTCTCTCTCTTTCTCTCTCTCCTATCTCCTTCTCTATCTCTCTCTTTCTCTCTCTCTCTCTCCTATCTCCTTCTCTATCTCTCTCTCTCTCTTTCTCTCTCTCTCCTCTCTCTCTCTCTCTATTTATAACACAGTGGGTAAAACTAGACCAGCTGGCTCAGCGAGGGGCCGCTAACTGTTCCTCTGCGAAGGGAGACCAGGTGAGCTGGAACCCCATCACCAAGCCCCAGCTGACCGGCTCTAGCCACAGCACTGCTAGTAAGACTCTGTGGAGGTTTGGGTCTTGTAAATGCATGCAGCTGGTATACAGTTGAACGCATGCGACGCTGATAGAGAAATCGTTTAGGTGACTGGCCACATTTAGGCGACTGACCACATTCAACCACAGCCACCATTACTCACTGTGGCAACCAGCATTTGTCCAGGTGGGCTGTACAGACTGGATATGACAGCCATAAGATAATGGAACTCAATGCTAGAGAATGAAATAAACGAAAAACAATAATAAAAACAATGGAGGGGAGCTCTTGGCCACTGTGTGGAGGCGAGCAACGAGGACAGGACTCCTCCAGCCAAGCGCAGAGATCCGTATCCTCAGCGTTCCAGCTCTCCCCTCTCACACCCTGCAGGGATGAAAAGGCTCCAGGACCTGCCTCAGATACATAAAGCATGAGGTCCACAAATAGACACACACATAGGGCAGCAGTCCTCTTCAGCCCCCCCCAGAACCTTTCTTTTCCTCTCTCTCCCCCCCCCCCCTCCAACCACGGGCAAGAGAGCTCGGGATGTTCTGGCCACAGGGCTTGTGGGATGTGTGGCCACCCTCTTAGAGAAGAGAGGCATCACTTCTGCCCAGTTGGGTCCATTTACGCGTGCTTCTATTTTGCCGTTCTCCAATAGCAGCTATTGTGTGCTGTGGGCTCGAACGATGTGGAGGGGAGCCGACGCCATTTGTTCGCCGCAGAGCAGGAGTCCCCGAAGAGACAACAGTACCTGCGGTGCTCTAACAGGAGCGGGGAAATGCACTGAGTGTGTAGAGCATCAGACAGGCAGGGATGCAGGCAGGGATGCAGGCAGGGAGCTGCAATCCACTTCGCTTCCACTTGACTGGAGGTTTTGACATGATTAATATTGTCATGGACAGTATTAATGAAAGTCTATTTATAAACTCCTGGTCCTACGTGAATGCAGAGTTCTCTCTTTCTCTTTCTCTCTCTTCCCTTCTTATCCAACAAAAATAAAACCAGGAACATCTGCTCTTTGTACAGATCAAAGAGGACATGGCGATATTCTGCTCATTCATTTTTAATGAGTTTTGAGAGAAAGCCAGTAGTGAATACACATATCAGAGCAGTGTTGTCACACAAGCGTCACATGTGTGCCACCTACTGAGTGAAAAATTGGAGGAAAATAAGATTAGTAGTAATTTACGGTGACAGCAATTGAGTGTTTTTTTTACATGAAGTAATGGTTCATTAGTAAGTCTATTAATATCAATAAATCATTCTGAGCCACAATTAGCATGTAAGGCATAATCTGAGGTACAACATTCTAGAAGGTTATATAAGTACAGAAAGAATGAGTGTTAATGCAGTGATAATAAAGCATTGGAAGTGTGTTCACAGTCAAATTAGGTCACTGAAAAAGTTACTGTTTCTAACAGCTCCTTAGACTCTAAAACAGTGAGGTGTTAAGGTTTTAGCTTTCAAGGACTTGTATCTACTGAGCGTGGTTTGATTTTTCACACACCCGCTTTTCCCCCAAGTCATTTTTGAAGAGATCTTTACAGGAAGCCTTGTAGTTCGATCTACACTGTGCATTCCCACTCTGATGGTGTATTGCTACATTCTCTACACCAGGTATTACAAAATGGATTCACTCTGCCAACTTCATTCAGTTGGTGGTGATGGTGAAGGGAAAAAAATGAAATGAATCCATTTTCAGAAGGGGTTATTTATGAATTGAAGCGATAATTACACTGAGTCGCAATTTTAATGTGTTTATGGCATTCGAGATTTAGCGTTGATAACACCACAGAATACTTCACAGTGATTAGAGCAAGCCCCCCTTTTCATACAGAGTCAAATCATCAGCATTCAGTAATTGCCTCGCTTAAGCCGAAGCCTCCGCCCCTAAATGCTCGACACTGCTAACAGTGTTTAGCTTTTGCGGCATGTTCAAAGTGATTTGGCTGTGGATGGGGAGGCAACGTCGTGCACACTTAAACAGAGCATGAGAACGGCTTCTTCTGCACACACAGACACACACACACACAGACACACACACACACACAGACACACACACACACACACACACACACACACACAACTTTTTAACTTTTGCAGGGTCTTTGTCGGCAATTACTGTCTGACTGAGTTTGTGTTGCGTTCCTCAGGAAAACAGTAATCATGGTGGGTGAAGCAGCAGCAGCAGCAAAGGCTGGAGAAAGACCGCCCACAACAAGAAATGGGAGGACTGAGGAAAGGAGAGAGAAAGAGTGAAGGAGAGGGGGAGAGACAGCGAGAGATTAAGAGATAGAGAGATAAAAAGGAATAGAGAAGAGAAGAGGGCGAGGAGTGATAGATTGTGGTGACATAGAACCAGAGGACTGATTTCCTTACTTTAGCCACATCTCAGACTCTCTCTCTCTCTCTCTCTCTCCCCCCTGATGTGTGAGATGCTGGTGATGCTGACGTTGTGGCTGCTACCAGACGTGGCCGACTACCGCGCGCTCGCTTTCTCCCCTCCCTGCTTGGCATGCGTGGTTAGCTGTGCATCCGTCCATTCATGTGAACACCACTTACAGTCTCAGCACACAAAAACATACACACACACACACACACACACACTCACGTACGCACCACACACAATCACATAACCACACACACTGAATGAGTGATAATGGGATGGGGTTGAGGGGAGTGTGTGTGTGTGTGGTGGTGGTGGTAGTGGGGGTTGATCAAACTAGCACACAGAGTCACTCAAGCGTCTCATGCCCCCCCCCCCCCCCCCCCCCGGCTCCAGCCCTCCTGTAGGCTGGAAGGCCCCGCTGTTTCAGCTGCCTGCCAGAGCAGACTACACATCTCCAGGTCAGACTGGCCTGTTGGTGTTAACGATGGTCGGACTGCTCAGGTCCTGAGTCTTGGCATTAATGCTCAGTCACACACACACACACACAAACACACACACATATACACACACATATACACACACACCATGATGGCATTTAGAGGAAGGATAGGATAGGACCAGTGTTGGGAGCGTTACAAAACGCGTTACAAAAGTAATGTAATTACTGTAATATATTGCTTTTTTGCTGTAATTCGGTAATGTAAGGCATTAAAAAAAATTGGGGAATATTTTACTCGGTACAAACTTCAGTAACGCGCGTTATAATGCATTGTAATCCGAAATTAAGTTGTGCTTTGTTTTTGATACATATTCGCAAACAACACTGCGAGAAAACAGAGGAGAAAAAATCTGTGCAAATAGTAGAACATTATCTCCTGTTACTGGTAGAAGATGACTGTGGCTGGCTGCAGCAGACTCGATGGACATAAGCCTACGCTCATTATTTTCAGTTTGTCAGAGACAAGGATATGAAGAACATAATAGTTAAGTGCACTTTGTGTGCAAAACTGAAATGTCTCTCTATACCTCGCGAAATAGCACAATTAATTATGACCGCCGCTAGCAAAGCGGTCATATAGGGATTGTCAAAGTTTTTTTTTTTTTTTTCCCCGTCATCTACTTCCTGAATTTTGGAATTGAACACTGAAACACCGGGGCACATGAAATTTGGTGGGTATGTAGCCCCACTAGACTATTTCGTTTCGTCCCCGGGGGCCACAATCCCCCCCCCCCGTGCTGGGCCCCCCGAACCGCAAAAAAAGCAGTTTTACCTAAATAACTACCTGAACCGTGGCACTGAGGATGAAGAATCTTTTATGGTATGTTGGTCTCAAGGGCCCACATCAACCTGGCCCATAATCACTCATTTATGATTTGCACCCCCCCAGTAAGAAAATGAAAATGCAATATTATTCTGCTTTAATCGCCCCTATCTTCAGTTAAGATGTTCAGAACTGCACCAAATTTTATGTGTATGATTGACCTGGCATTCTCTGGGGGTATGCCAAGTTTCGTAGAATTTCATCCATGGGGGGGTCTAAAAAAATTAGGTTATGTGTACATTTAGTGACTGTCCACTCATTGGCCTGTAGATGGCGGTGCACACATATACACATGCACACACACACAGGCACCCACATACTATCGGTATTAGAACGGCAGATACATAATTACAAATTCAGTAGGATTAAAAGAAAGCCAAAATAAATATTCATCATCATCATCATCATGGCTGCATTTCCAGTATTGGCGATAAGTAGCCGTTTGTCCACTAGATGGCGCATCGTTGCAGTGAGACGTAATTTTGTTGGAAGTTAAAAGTGGGTTGGAAAAACAATGGACGCTTCCTACAAGGACCTGTAGTTTACCGCAGAGAACGTCTAGTAAGGATAGGACGATGTTCACATGAAATGTAATTCCCATTTCTTCTTGAAACCGAAATAAATCTGAGGATGTTTATCGGACATGCTTGGTTTTTACTGCAGGTACGTTAATCTTATAATATCAATAAGGACCTAGGTAATGTTACCGTTAGCGTTGGTTGAGTGATGGAGGCCAATTTGATTGATTGCATTTGTAGAAAACTATAAATGCGGTTATACCAAGCAAATTGATAGCAGCACTGTAATTGTATCTTTCGACTGTCATTTGTTGCACGTGCTACAAAAATCATTCTGTGCAATGGAAGATTTACCAACGTTACACCGGTCTGATACAGTTTTGCCTATACATGCGTGAGACTGAGACGCCTGTTTATTTTGTTTTAAGTGCGTGCAGGGTGTGAGAGGGGAATCGATGTGCTTTGATTCCAGCTTGGTAGTTGTAGTCTGTGAAATTAAAAAGCACGTGTGTGTGAAGTATCCAAACAATGACACCTTCATTTCATTATGGCTGCTTTAGCAACACACCTTAAGCTACTGTGTAGCGGGTCCCATTTAGAAGTGGCTACTTCATTCGCGCTTTCCTTGACTCATGGAGCTGCGTGAATTTTATTACAACTTTTCGCCACGATATGGCAGTTTAAGTCCGCTTGATACTGTAAGGCGTGAGCCATTGGTTTCCAAAGGAGATTTTATTTGTGTCGCCAGCATAGCCTATTGACAATTTATGTTGTAAATAGGCCTACAGTACCTTATAAGCCTACCTGTAGCTTAGAGCTAACAGCTTTCTATTAGGATCTAGTTTGTTAGTTACAATTTTGTCATAACTCCCTGATGCATTTTTGCATTTAGAATAGACAGAGCGTGGATATCTCAATCGGAAAATTAAACAATATCGGGTGCCTATGGACTAGGCTGGGTGAACCCAGCCTGATCTGCCCGCTATTAATTTTTTGATTTCTTAAAAGATTGAGCTTGGTCTGGTGAAAGCCAGACTAGCCATGGACCTCAGTTACACAATGCGAGGGAACATGAATCGGCCTATATTTGCACGAACAATAACGGACAACAGCTCTTCAACTTTGGCCCGTTAAAATGTGTATGAACAGTCTAGCGACGCATTTCATCAAGGCCCATTTGGACATGTCAGTTATTTGCACCACTGGTTAGATGTGAAACAGCATTTCGTTTCAGACTACTGTTACTTCATTTGTGCATTGACAATAAAGTATCACATGAACTAAAGATGACTAAAATCTTATGTAGAAGAAAAAACATCCATCCATCCAAAAATCCATCCATCCAAAAATGACCTTTGTTTTTGATAGCTGTTGAAAACGGCATGGAACTGACAGAGATGTTTTTGTTATTTATAAATAAATAAATAAATAACATTATGCTGATACCTTTTGCTTTTCCCAAATACAATGTAGCCTACAGGTGTAAGTGACCTTTCATCAATCCAGTTGCAATGGATGAACTGTGATGAACTGCCCTACTTGTGATTGTTTAGAGATTTTAAAGGTTTTATAACAATGCTACATCTTCTTTGGCTATTCTACAATCTATTCACCTTTTCAGCACCAGTATGCTACTTTCTGTGCAGCCGCACACACACACTCAGGCATGCCAAACAAGCATAGGCCTACACAAAAGTTTCAAGAGTGGGGGATGGAGTAAAATATGGAGACAAATTGAAGTGTGATTTCTTTTCGCGGAACGGATGTACAGGACTGAGCGGCGGTCATATTTTGTACCGCTATGCGGTACATCTAGTTTAATAAAACATCTAGAGCGGTGCCACGCTAATCTTTTTGATTCTTGTTAAAGCATAAACTATGCTCTTTTAGTGCATGTCAGCTTTGTTCTGTGAACTTGAATTAAAGAGAATAAAGGGATAGAAATGCAAAAAAAAAAAGACTGTGTAGCCTGCCTGTCCCACCACGCGCATCAGCCCTATTGACTCGAGTCTGCGCCTATACATTCTACTGTTGTTAGCTTTAAGCCTAGCTCGGTCATTATGCTATACCACATCGCCCTCCATTGGAAGTGCAATGAGCTGCAATGAGCTGCATTGAGCGTAATAAACTGCATTTAGAATGGCAAATCCATATTTCTAGATTTTTTGGTAAAAGTAACTTAAAAGTAATGCAATAGTAGTGTAATGCCTTACAATTCAGAGACAGTAATATTATAATGTAACAAATTACTTTGAAATGACAGTAATAAGTAATACATAATACATTACGATTTTGAAGTAGCTTGCCCAACACTGGATAGGATTGGCCCGGCTCAGCCACGGCTGACGGGAATAAAACTCCGAAACAGCAGCGGCGGAGACGTTATTCCCCGCGGCGTTTCAAGCACGTCAGCGGCAAAAGTAAACAAGCGCGTTTAAGGCACTTAATTGAGAATTGGCCGGCCCATAGGGACTCATTTTGATGCTAATTTGCACTCGCTTGTTGTCAGTTTTTAACCGCCGGATTAAATCCTGCCCAGAAATGGGAGTACAGTCTCTCTGGCTGAGATGAAAGCTAAAAGAGAAAGCTTTACCCATAGGCTAGCCAGAGTGTTTTTTGTGAGTTTTTTTTTTGCACATTCTTTTGTGCTTTTTTTTCTCAATCAGTGACACATTATACAATTCAGAACTGTTCATTAATTGCTGACCTGCAGCCTTGTGGCTGGGCATGGCATGGGCTTCCATTTTCGGAGGGTGGACTGCGGTCACATGTTTTTGCTTGACAGATGGGCTGGTATTAGCATGCTAGTGCTTAGCGGTAACTGTGGATGCCTGCACATTGACACGCCAATGGCTGATAGAGCTGTCTAGAACTCACATTTTGGTTTAATGAGCCCCATGCGCTCCCCTTAAATGGCCCCAGAGGTGGGCCATTTGAATGAATGAATACCTATTCTGACCACCTCCGTATTAACCGTGCAGCCATCTCTCTCGTTCGAAGTCGCCGTGGTCACAGCAGGAGGTTTCTGGGGAGTGCAGTGGCCCCCATGGAGACGTAGTCGCATATGTTAATGTAGCCGCTTATGCTAAAGTTGCTAATGATGTGGCATGCCCCTTCCTGCTAGGATGGGTCACCATCCAGGATTAGCATTTTAATAAGAGGGGCACATAGAAGCACACTGACCCCACAGGTGACAGCTGGTGTATGTAAATGATTAATTACCCAGAATACATTAGGATTGTGTGCTTGTTAAGGAGATGAGGAACCTGTCTGACTGCAAATATATTGATATTATCTCCTCGTTTGGCGCGGGGCTCACAATCTTCCGAAATTGACTGTGCGGGCAATTAAGTGGGAATTAATGAGATTTTCTCAGGGTGATGTTTAAGAACAAAGTAGCAGCAAGAAACGCTATTAGAGTCACCCAACAAGCCACGGGAAGTCATTAAACTTCCCAAGGGCTGGGCTCTGTTGTGGGTTTAGATGCAGGAAGTCTACAGCAACCGGCGAACAGCTTCTTTGGTGCGTAATTTTTGATGGATCTGTGGAATAGGAGACGTACTGAGGCACACCCTGCCAACTCGGCCAACTTGGGAACGAGGTCCTGGGTGATTATGCAGTTCAATCAAGCCCACTTTGTAGAAACATGCCCTGTACAGATGTGCTTTCTACCACTAAGTAATAGGCTTTTCATAAAAAGGAAAAAAGGCACTTTATCTGCTTCAAAAATGTTTCCCGTCTTCTCTTCTATGCACCTAATAGCGGAGCAGGCACAGAGAGTATATAATTACTCTGAAATGTGAGTGACCCTCATTAGTGAGCATCGTCGTAGATGTTGTCACAGAAATCCCCTTTCCCAAGAAGGGGCCAAATTGATTAACATGATAATATGGTGGGGTGGATTACAGTAATCAACACATCTACGCCAATGACAATGGATGTTAAAGGTGAAGGCAGTTAACAAATGTAATAACCATCAACTGAGTGAGAATCCAGCCCTTTCACCTTTTCACCAGACTATAGTATGGAGGGAAAAGAAGGGTGAGAATGGGAGAACTGTAGTTTGAGAATAGCTCTAGCACATGTGCAGGGTGGGTACACAAAGGCAAACATGAGATGTTTTATAGTGCTCTGAATTAAGACATGTTTTGTTATGTTGTAATAACACGAATGCTTCTGCAATGCCAACATGCCACATATAATTTATCTCTGGATTAAAATATCCTGTTTCCTAATAATACAAATATGCTATTTACTCATATCATAATAATGCAGTCAATGCATCATGGCATTTTGCCATTTTGGGCAATGCAAAATAGCACGCAAGTAACACAAAAACGAAATGCCTGAAACAGTAGGTTGCAAATGCATCTTGCACATTATATACCTGTACATTCTTTGCCATTTTTGACCACAAAAGCTTATGTCCCTCAGTCGCCAGAGCAGTGGACTGGAGATGACGCCTTTTCATCACTCTGAGTCTATACCATGTCCAGCTGACATTCAGTTTGTGCAAGCAGCGATTCAATTTGATTTGTGTCAATGGACTTGCGGGGCAGAAGCGAACCATTTTAATTGACAGAAAGGGGATGGCTGCTTCATTATTTAAAGTGTGATTTTTTTTCCCCTCGATCTATCTCTCTCTCTCTCTCTCTCTCGATTTCTCCTCGCCCTGCACTGAGGGCACAGTTGAAGTGATAGATGGGTCACACAGGCCTGGCTTGACTGTGGGGGAATGTAAATGATGTTGTAAAAGAGCTTGAGAGAGAGAGAGAGAGAGAGAGAGAGAGATTCCTCGGAAATATATAGCAAGGGAGGAGGGAAGAAGAGGGAGGAAGGTATAGAAATATATGCTGTATCTATATAGATATAGAGAGAGCTAGAGAAGGGGGAGAGCAGGAGTCGAAGGAAGACAGAGATCTTTTCTAAGTGAAGTCTCCCATTGTTTTCATCATCACAGGTCAGTGACTGTCACACACACACACACACACACACACACACACACACACTCTATCTTACACACAAACACACACACTCATACATACAACTAAGTTTAGTTTTGGACAGTGCCTCAGATGTGTATACTGTACTTTACACATTGTATATTGTGATACACCCACACCAGCACACTCATCACCCATTGCTGGACCTGTGGTGTCAGTGGAACCACCATTCATATGTTACACAACACATTCGCCTGGTGAACTAAATCACCAAATATCAAGAAAGTTTGATCTTTGTCTTTGTACTTCCCATCAAGTACGACAGGTTGTGTGTGTGTGTGTGCGTGTGTGTGTATGTGTGTGTGTGTGTGTGTGTGTTTAAGTGTGTGTGTGTCTTTGCCTGCGTGCCTAAGCCACAAGGACAAAAGTGTATACACGTAATTAGCACCCAGGGAGCATGGGTGGGAGCCTGACAGTATTGAGAGCCGCGCCTGGCCTGTGGTTTCTTAATTACACTAATTACACATCTGATTAGCGAACGCGAGTGAGCCAGTGGGAGACGGGCAGGATGTATGCGCTTTAGAAAACAAGCCTTTGAAAATAAATCCCCCTTTTCAAAGCCCCCCAAATTGCAGAGATGCAATCCACAGGAGCAGCTTAAATATTTCAATAGCAGCCAATCGCGGAGTGGCGCCGGCAGATCGATTGGGGTCGGAGACGCACTCGAAGCAAACATCAATCGTCAGAAATGGGTTGAGAGGTGGGATGGGGAAGGGAGGATTTGCACCCAAATCTACTGCAACAGTTCCTCGTGTGGCACAGATCGCTGATAAGGATGAAGTGCTCTTTAGGGTCTTTCCCATGGTGCGGGTGATAACGCAGTCTTGCGCGTACGCCAGACTGTTTCATATTGCTCTCCTCACACGATCGGAGATATTGGGTCAACTTCAACTGTGGCTTTTGGGGTCTGGGCCTCGCATGGAAGAGGCTGAATAAACACAAACATCTAACAACAGAAAAACACAGGGTTTAAATGAAACCTATCTAACAAGAGAAAAACACAGGGTTTAAATAAAACCTTCGGAGAGAAACTTTAGTTACGGCTCACGGACAGATATGACCACAGTTAAGTTTTTATTTTATATAACACGTATCTGCATTGTATCCTCCACAGTCCACAGGGCCGACGAGCTTACCCACACACAGAGTAATTTGGGCCTGCGCTGCAGAAAGGGATAATAAGCTCAGCCCAGATGATAGCAGGACATCTGCCAAAAGCGTCTGCGGTGGTCCTGTGGATCAGGGTACGCGGATTGCACATCATTCGCCAGGGATCGGGAGATGGGACTGCGCCAAATCGTCTAATTAACTCGGAGATTTTCACTGTGCGGTAAAACATCTGAGGGGCCAATCAAATCGTCAAACTCACAAAAAAAACAAATGAAGCAGGAGTGTTGTTCTGTCAGTCGAACATTTCATTTCCCTCAACTTTGATGATCACAAAACAAAGCAAAACAAAGACTGAGATGCGTCTTCCCTCTATCTGCTTTGTGCGGTAAAGCACATAATCCACACCCAATGCCACACATTCTCATAACCGAAAAAGGGATTCAGCTCCATATGTACTGATGATAAATATGCTAAATCAATTGGGAAAGGAAAGCCTTGGGCACGTTCAGTCTCAAAGCAGAAAGAGAGCTCCACGGCATGGTGCTAGCTGAAGCCACTGCTCGCCTGGATATGATAGCATCGCGTCAGAACGACAGCTAACCAATACATTGAGTAAATGGGCAGACTGCTAGAGGATAGGTGCTTGGAGGAAGTGTACTGAAAACCTGACTTGCTCACTTGACGGTGGAAAGTAATGCCCTTGCTTCGTAAATTATGGAACAGCGAAAATGGAGCCATTGACATGTTGGCTTCACAACACTGCTCAGTGGGTGAAGCCATGAGGTGTGCAGCACGGGATGTAATGTAACAGGTCCAGGGAGCTGCAGTCACAGTCGCACCATGCTCCAGCGCAGATCACTCTCCTGCTGTGAAACTGCAACGGCTTAACCGGGGCCCCTCTATCTCTCTGTCTCTCTCTCGGACGATAAGCGGCGACATGACATGACATGGATAGAGTGTCAGTCAATGAGCAGCCGCCCGTCGCCGTCTGGCATGCTGTGGCACGGGCCCCCGAGTTTCACATGTTATTGGGAAATGGCTGTGGTGTTCTCAGCCTTCTCACCCTCTCCCTGCGATAGTGTGTATGTGTGTGCTTGTGTGTGTGTGTGTGTGTGTGTGTGTATGTATGTATGTGTGTGTGTCTTTGTTTTGCATCTAATTTTTGTATCTAATTATGTGTGTTTCTGTGTGAATATGAGTGTGTATGTGTTTGTGTGTGTGTGTGTGTGTGTGTGTGTGTGTGTGTGTGTGTGTGTGTGTGTGTGTACTTCATATGCAAATATGGTATGGTGTGTGCAGTAACTTCACATGCCCTCCGTTGTGTTGATTGCATCAGCCTCGTTCCCGTGCCGCCTCCCAGGAGGTGGTGTGGAGGTGGTGTGGTATCGGCTGGAGAGAGAGAGAGAGTGAGAGAGACGGAGAGTTTCTGACTCCCTCAAACGGATCTCTCTCTCAGTCACCAGTTGGTGGCTGGCCAGCGTGTGCTCAGTCAGCCAGGCGGAAAATAACACCTCCTAAATAATGAAATAAGCTTGTTTAATAATAAAAGATGCAGGCTTCTTGTGCCTTTTCCCCACATTAAATTAAAACACAGAGATGGGCTAAGGCAGAGAGATGCTGCCAAGACCCAGGAAACCTGTGGCACACACAGAGCTCGCCTACTGTGAAAATATCCTGCCTCTTGCCTCTACCTCTCAGCTTCACCCCCCCCCACCCTCCTCTCTCTTTCTGACTCTCTCTCTCTCTCCCTCCATCGTCTAATATTCCTTAAGAAATCTCCATCATTTACCCCTGCATCCCTGCTGTTTCCTGTGATTTCCACATATGTGCTCCCTGTTGTGTGTGTGTATGTAGCTCCATACTTGTTATTGAGGCGAAGGAGTGTGCAGCAACCGAGAGCGTTAAAGCCCTGCGGGGAATAACACAGGCACCTTTGACCTCGCATCCCCTTTTGAAATGCTTTTGTAATGAAATGCTTTTGTTCCTGTAGTCTGCACTGCTTGTGTGTGTGTGTGTGTGTGCGTGTGTGCGTGCGTGCATGTGTGTTTGTTTGTCTCTATGTTCCAGACAGCATCATGTCTCACTCCCAAGTCGGCCTCAATAGAATTAGTCACCTGGCGTCCCATCCGTATAATGTGATTTAACCGGCCCAGACACCGGTGAGCGCCTTGACCTGGGCAGTGGTGCCGACTGGACCCGCCATAGTGTAGACAGCAATGAGCCGAGCGAGAGCACACAGCACACAGATTGCTTATGCATTATTTCACAGCAAGTTTGAGATGATAGAATGAGCTTCTGCGTTTGGCTGGGTGCGCCGTGCCAGGCGACAGCTGTGGCCCACATTCGGGATGTGCGTCGTAAACAATAGAGGAAGGCCCCTGCTACTCGAAACACCTGCTGCAGTGGAGCCCAGTAGCCTAGCGCTGCCCAGCGTTGCATTGCGATCTGTAGCATAGTTCGGTGCACCTACGGACCTGAACTAAAGCAGATCCTATCAGATGGGAGATAAAAGCAGAAACAGGTGTGGTGTTTTAACACTGAGGTGTGAACAGATGAGGGAATTCATTTAAGTTGCAGCAGAATTGCAAATTGGAGTGTGCCATTGCAAGAGAACCATTGAGTGCTATGGATGCAAAGCTACAAGGCTTCACATACGGATGGTTCAGAGTCTCCTTACAGGTCTTCTCTGCCAGGCATCCTCTGCCATTTTAAATACTTTATTGCCATACGCACATTACACAGACAAGTTCTTATCTCTCAACTGATGCTTTCCACAGTTTTATTACAACGGCTACTGTCAGCCAACCCCAGTCATTTGAGTGGAGAGAGAGGGAGACAGAATGCATTAAGCCGGCTAGAAAGAGAGAGAGAAAAAACAACTCGTTCCTCTTAAGATGAGAGGAAGGATGAGAGAGAGGATTTTTTCCTTTCTGTTTCCAAATGGAAATAGAGTCCTCCAATGGAGGTCAGACGTCCAGAGACTGCGGCGTACTCTCTGCTGATTGAATTAGTCCTCCATTCAAGCAGCCCAGCTCCTCTTGGCACACTAATGCAACGCGAGCAAAAGGCAGAGGAGAGACAGCCAGAGGAGAACGAGGCAAGAAAGACAAGAGGGAGAGAGAGAGCATGAGCTAGAGGGAGGAAGAGAGGGGAAAGCCATTGCTGTGATTGTAACTGAGCTGGACTTAGAATGTGGTGTTTAGCAATAGGCTGGCACCATCACAGGACTAGAGCCACAGAGAGCTCTCTATGAGTTTCCACCTGCCAAACCCCCAGACACACACACACACACAGACACAGGGGCCTCTGTAAAAGGGCTTAGTGGTGACATTTATCCGCACCCATGCACCTGCAGTGAGATCCTCTCCCAAAAGTCAACCCCACCCCCTTACCCCAACTCCTCTCTCAATCAGACTTTACTGTGTGTGTGTGTGTGTGTGTGCGTGTGTGTGTTCTCTGGGCTCGTGTGTGGCTAACGGAAGCTCAGCTCTTTTCATTTCGTGAACGGCTGCTCCATGTAATAAATTAAACTGTCAATCAAAGCACGTACCTAATATTGTCCCATTTCCCTGTGCCACTGATTAATGGGATGAGGTGCGTTTATCAACGTGCCATATGTGGGACGGAATTAATTACAGCCTGTCTCCCTGTCTCTGTGTGTGTGTGTGTGTGTGTGTGTGTATGTGTGAAGTGTGTTTTTGCTTGAGACGTACCACACGTCCTGGTCCGGCTCTTGCAGTCTAATCGCGTGTGTTGGAAATGAGATACCTTCGGAAATGGTCCATCCCTGTTAGTATGCAAATGTAAATATTGGGGCAGTGGTGGTGTGGGTGTGTGTGTGTGTGTGTGCCGTTCCTCACTCTAAATACTTGGGTGCTGGGAGACGGAGTGGCAGAGCCATTGATAACGGGCACTCTGGGATAATCATTCACAAACCGAGCAGCCATTAATCAAATTATACACACAGCTAAACAACTCAAAGCAACTTTTCCCCAGCTTTGTTTTTTTCTGCATGACTGTAACTGCAAGGAATCTTCTTGTTAAATTAAACCCAGCAAAATGCTCAATGCTCCCATATGCCACATAATAGTATGTAGTAAATTAGGGCCCGATATCTTCAACATCAACATGACTCTCATGAGATTCAGTTCAAGTCATGGCCTTGTCTGTAAAGACAAACACACATCACATGCAGTGCACCAGGTAATGATTACAGAGAGATTCTATTTTATTTTTTGGGGCTTTTTATGCCTTTTAATGAGATAGGACAGTGGAGAATGACCGGAAGCGAGAGGGAGAGAGAGTCGGGGTAGGATCCAGGATTCATGATGGCAGAGATAAATGGCCTATTGTTGTCTTGTAGGCACACGGTTGTTCTTAACCACCTTAGGAAAACAAATGCAGCAATGATGTGTTTGCAGTGTAAATAGTGGGTTGCCGCGGAAGTGGTGGGATGTGTCTAGACAACTGCCATATTGCCGTTACAAGGTAAGGATTTTTGAGTGCTGTGTCTCCTTATTAGAAAGTCTCTGGTAAAGATAAATGTACTCTAATGGAAATAACACATCCAATATAATCAGAAGATTGCACATCTGCATCTCCTGAGGTCTTGAGTGAGCAGCTTAAGCATACAGTGAATAGGCTGCAATAGCTCTGTGCTAGCTCTACCAGTGTTTTTTCAAAGTTCTCAATGTCTCGTTTTAAATGTCAGGGCCCTCGGAAGTCTACCAATGAAGTGTGGAGATACATTGAGCCTCGTAAATGGTGTAAAACAGTGATTTATTTGCATGGCTAGCCCGATGCCGAAGCACCACTATTGAAAAAGCTGTTGGTAGCATCGGCTAACTAGCGCCAGATTTTGGAGTGCAGGGGACAAGCCGAGATGGGCTATGAGACATACGTTCACACTCTGTATCATGTTTCAACATACTTTATGTCAATATCACACCGGAATTCTCCTTTAAGCAAACAGGATGTCATGAGATGCTAATATTTGCTCATCCTTCTTGTCTGATCTGTAGTTCATTTTTCATTGTTCAAGTGATACACAGACATACATATACAACCCCAAAACAGAAAAGGTTGGGACATTGAGTAAAATGTGAATAAAAACAGAATGAATCTCTTAAACTCATATTTAGTTGAAAAAAGGACAAAATATCAAATGTTGAAAATTACAAAATTGACTATTTCATGGAAAATATATGTTAATTTTGAATTTGATACCAGCAACATGTTTAAAAAAAAAGTGGAACAGGGATAACAAAATGCTGGAAAAGTTGTGTAATGATAAAGAAAACAAAAGGAGGAATGTTTCACAACTAATTAGGATAACTGGCAACAAGATTGTGTATGAAAAAGAGCAGCCCAGAGAGGCAGGGTCTCTTAGAAGTGAAGATGTAGGGGTATTCATCACTCTGTGTAAACCTGTGTGCACAAATGATGAAACAATGTAATTTTAATGCTTTTTAAAGGTACATTGTGTAATCTTTTGGTTGATTCTTATGTTTTCTTTCACAAATATGTGCTCATTCATGTCTAATTTCTTCCACCAACAAATCAAGTATTCTCGTAAGCGTAGAATCTGCCATTCCGAATACATACGAGTGAGTCGCCTGTATGGCGGCAGCCATGTTACGGCCTCCATCTTTAGAATACATTAGCCAAGGAGGGACATACCTGAAATTCTAGCTCTGCCTTTCACGTATGTCGGTCAGTTACCGAACGTCAGAGTTGTGCTCGCAGCTGCCGGGAAAACCCGAATGTTGAATCACCTGATGATCTCTGAGTCTTCATACAGAGATAGAAGACCACGTTAGCGTTAGCTTGAACTCCATATCTTGTACAGTATTGTCGAATAACGTTAGCACTGATAAGTTGCTCAATGAATATAAGTCAAAATAACAAATCCATAACGACATTATTCATCTTGCATGAAGTATATGAGCTATAGTTTCACAGACTAAATTATTAAATTTAATTAAAAAATATTTTTCTAAAATAACCCCATTACGAGAAGGACTACTCGATAAAGTTGTGTATATGACATCTTATATATCTAAATATTAGAGATGCAACGATTACAATTTTCCAGGCCGATTCCGATTTTTCATTGAGTTTGACCTGCCGATACCGATTTTAGCCGATTCCGATTTCATTTTTTCTAACCACAGAAACATTTTTGAACAGATAATCGCTATCGCTATAAAAACAGAACTATAGAAATTACTCCTGGTGTGGGAAGTTCACACACATCTAAAGTGCAGTGTTATGGAAGAACCATTTCTTTCTTTTCATATCCAATATCCAACTAAAAATTGTGATATATTTAGCAAACTAAAGTTCTGTATGAAAACAGGGAAAACAGGTAATGGCAATAAAAAAATATATAAACAACAAATAATAATAATAATAATAAAATATTGTCTTGCAATATAAAGATATTTCTCAAAACACACACACACAGGCCTATTGCAATCACTTGTACATCAATGGCAAGTTTTTCTTTGCAAACAGAAGCATTTCTGCTTTGTCACCAGATAGTCTGTTTCTTCTCTCATCTGCCACATTTCCAGCCAGGCTAAACAAGCGCTCACTGTCAACGCTTGTACATGGTGCAGAGAGGTAAGCTCGGGCAAGTGGAGCAAGTGCAGGGAAACAATCTTTGTTGATCCTCCAGTAGGTCAATGCATTTTCACTTCTGCCAATGGGCGCCTCTGACGGGTAGCTCTGTACCTGCACAGACAAGGGGCTGGCCAGTTGTTGCTCCACCTCAGTATTTTCCTTAAGAATTTCGTCATGAACTGAAAACAGTAAGCTACGTGGCTTTTTGGCTGGCGGTGCTTCCTCTGGGTCAGGTCCACGAGCCGTGGATGCCTCAGCAGCTGGTTCCTCTGGTGGGCATCTGGTCTCCCTCTGCAGTGCAGTCAGAAGCTCCTGTTTCACTTGATCTTTCACTTCATTGGAGAAGTAGCAATTCTTGTACCTATTGCACAAACAAAAAAAGAAGGATTTAAGAAAGTATTGTTTCAGAATCAGTTAACAGACTATATGATAGGCCTATGTATATTCATTCATTCATTTATTAATAAAATAAATTCATAGTCTAAATAAATACATAAATAAATGTTTTAATAAATAACCAACTTCGGGTCAAGAACTGTTGCCAACGTGTAAAGGGGCTCCTTCTCAACGTCACTAAACCTTCTCTGAACTGCCTCCAACAACGTGGCTTTTGTAGTGCCCACTCCGAAGTCTGTAGTAGCTCTTTTCTCCAAAAGCCGTTTCAGCACGGTGATGGCTGGAATGACGTCTGCAGCTGTTGCTGTCGATGAGCTTATTTCTTTTGTAAGTTCTTCGAAAGGAGCGAGGATAGTGAGCATGTTCTCAATTAACCCCCACTGGTGCATAGTGAAAGTGGCCGGCAGGTCATTCTCCGTAGCGAATGCCCCTAGCGCACGTCTCTGCTCAATCAGCGATTCTAGCATATAGAAAGTACTGTTCCATCTTGTGATGACATCTTGCTGCAGGCGCTTCCTTGTTTGACCGAGCTGTTCCTGGATATCATGAAATAGCGAGTAGGCCTGTGGTGAGTGTTTAAAATGTCCAACAATTTTCCTCCCAGTTTTCACTACGTCAATGATGCTTCGTTGGGACAGCAGACCCTCGTTCACTGCTAACTGCAATGTGTGCGCCATGCAGGGCAAATTAGCCAAGTTGGCGTCATTCAGTGCTTTCACCATGTTCCTTGCATTGTCTCGCAACACTACATGCACCCTACTCCTGTCGATTCCCCAATGTTGTAACATTCTATCGAATGCAAAGGCCAGATTGGCAGCAGTGTGGGACCCGACCATCTCTTGGCATTGTAACATGACTTGGTGTAGTTGGAAGTCATCATCTACCCACTGTGCAGTTAGGCTTAGCATGGACATCAGGCTCACATTTGACGTCCAAATGTCAGTTGTAAAACTAATCGCTGCATTGGGATTGGCATGTAAGATGCTGCGAGTGTGTTTTGACACGTTGTCAAACATTTCTTTTAGCGCAACATCTGAGAAATACCGTCGACTTGGTATGACATATTTTGGGCTCAGATAGTTCATGAGATTTCTGAAACCCAGATTTTCAATCTCAGAAAACGGCTGGTCATCCAGCGCAATGAATTCCATGATCTTTCCAGTTATGCCTTTACTCTTTTTCTTGCTGAACAAAGCTAACAAAGGTTGCTGATTTGTGGATGTCCCAGTGCTAGTTTGAGCTTGATGTTTACCTTTAGCCCCTGAGTGTTGGCCTTTGCTAGCTTCGTCAAACTTTGCAAATTCAGCTGAGTGATGTTGTCTCAAGTGTCGGATCAAATTCGTTGTGCAAAAGGTTTTTGGTGTCGTCCCTCCACGCCCTACTTTTTCCTTGCATGTGTTGCATATTGCAAATTTGTTATCTTCTTCACACACACTGAAGAATTTCCAAACAGCTGACATGTTAATTCGCGAGGTTTCCTACATATGCGTTCAGTGTGCACGTGTGATGCTGATGTTGCGCGATGTTAATCATGCGGCGCCCGGGTGCATTTGACCGGCAAAAAAAATCGGCGTATGTCAGACTGACCGGCCGGTCTCCGGTCATGGCCGATCACGTGAAAATCGGCCGATTCCGGTCACCAGCCGATAAATCGGTGCATCTCTACTAAATATATATACACCATGCGCTATTCTGTTGAGTTTATTTGTGGAATTGGGCTGGTTGGTGAACGCAGCTTTAATAGTGCGTGCTTCATCTCCTCTCACCCCATAAGAGCAGCCTCAGTCTCCTTGAGGAGTTCACTGACATCGCCCACAGTAGTGTGGGGGTTGCGAGGCATTTTGAGACAAAAACAAGAAAGGACTTGTAGAAAGGAAAGGAATGAAAAAAGGAAGGAACATTCCCTGAGGAGCAATGGAAAAAAAGAGTAAAAGGCAGACACAGACAGAGGGCCGGTGAAAGAGAGAAATGTGCAAAGGAGGTGAGGCGGCGTCAGATTGGTAGCCACAGTGGAGTCACTAGGCCGTGGGGACGCGATATCAATGAGGCTGATTTATATTCCTCATCGGATGCGCAAAACAATGGAGCATTACATGGGGGAAATGACTCCAGATTACCAACAGGGCATCACACTAATAAGTGCCTGTGTGCAGCCTCAGGTCTCATTACTGTCAGTAAGAGGTTGCTGATCTGCTGGTGATATTTTACTGGGCCGCCTATTACGCCTATTACTTCTTAATCAATTTGCATGTGAAATGAACGGGGAGGCATTCGTGTCTTTTCGTGGGAAAGACGGGCTTTGTGCGTGGAAAAAAGCGAGCCTGGGAAAAGTGTGTTATTTTCCCCGAGGCCGTCTCGGCACACCGTGCCCTCGCATTTCGCTATACACTGATGCGGAATTTAGGAGAGTAACAAAGCAAATTGGATCATTCGAGAAACGTGCAGGAAGGAAAGGATATAGACGGAGAGGAGCGGATTAAACCACAAGGAAATGATCAGCATCACAAACTCACATTTTCTGCAAATACAATGCATTGTATTATATTATGTGTTTTGTAGCAAGTGGAGATTATTAGAAAATATATCATATTTGTGTTTCAGTGTGTGTTTGTGTGTGTGTGTGTGTGTGTCTGTGTGTGCTCATGTCCACATATATCTAGGTGTATATGTGTAATCTTGGTTGCGTGCTTGGTTACACCTGTGAAACTAAACTGTATGCCTAAACTTGCTTGTGGTTAAGTGTGGGAAGCCCTCATCTTGTGGCAAGGGGTGTGTGTGATTAACAAACCATGTTAGAGGCTTTGGGCACACTCTCAGACACCATGACATGACAGAGAGAGATGCCTCACTGGCAGGGAACCGTGGCGTGGCGGATACAGTGACAAATCCATTTACAAAGTGGATTTAGTGGCAGCCTGTGTACACTGCACATACTGTACTGTACAACGCAACGCAAGTCTTCCATGAACACAGCACTCACAGCAAACCACATCTCAGATCTCCATCACCTATTGGTAGTGCCAACAATAAATGATGCATTATATTTACAGCTCTGGAAAAAATTAAGAGAACACTGCTCATTTTTCTGATGTCATCCTACGGTTGCTGAGTGACATCCGAATGAGTTGATGGTCATATTCAAAATTAAGAGACCACTGCAAATTTGAATATGACTGTCAACTGTCAATTTGCCCCACATCCTTCTTCCTTGTGCTACCTCCCCAGCATACTACAGCGTCCTCTTCTATGCAGTAGTATGCTGGGGAGGTAGCACAAGGAAGAAGGATGTGGGGCGAATTGACAGACTGGTAAGGAAAGCTGGCTCTCTAGTTGGAGCTGAACTGGAGTGCATCACTTCACTATCTGACAAAAGGACCCTGAACAAACTGATCAACATCTTGGACAATGAGTGTCACCCACTCCACAGCACTATTGTTAAGCAGAAGAGCCTGATCAGCTGGAGACTTCGCTCACTGCCTTGCACAACTGACAGACTGAGAAAGTCATTTGTCCCCAGGGCCATTGAACTGTTCAATGCCTCACTTAAGGGAAGAGGAGAGATAGAATTCTCTGCATAGTCTGTCTGCCTCTTCACCCCCTCCATGTTTGGTACTGTCTGTCCACTAGCCACTTGTACCACTGTCTTTATGCCTCACTGTTTGCGTGCTATATTAGCACATCAGACATATGCATAACCCCCCCCCCCCCTCCATGCCACAGCCGAACTGTGGCCACACTTATACATTTTCTTAAATAGTTAAATATATAGATATATAGACTTTACTTTACTTTATTTCTGCATTGTTGCACTGTTGACTTACTCATTTGCACTATCACCATTGCACTACCACCATGACACTCATTCACACAGAGCACCTTAGAGCACCTTACCATACCTTACTATGCACAGAGAATCACAGGTTCAGTCCCTGCCTCAGTCATTGCAAGCGCCTCTGATTTATTAATCACAACTATGCGGATACTGTTTTTAGAATTGATTTAGATTAAGTGTTAGTATAATTTGTATTTTTGTAATTTGTATTTTAGTATATTTTTATATATTGTATTAAGTGTTAGTATAATTTGTATTTTAGTATATTTAGCATATTCTGTATCTTCTACTGTCCTTACTGCTTAGTTGTGTTTTTATATTATATACTTTAATTACTCTTTCTGCTGTTAAAGAATGTGTTTGTGTTGTATGTATGCTGCTGCTGAGACCTTGAATTTCCCCTGGGGATCAATAAAGTATCTATCTATCTAACTCATTCAAAAACTCAGAAACGTGTCAATGTTTAAAATGACTGTGAAAGACAACAGAAAAGCAGAAAGTAGCATGTAGAAACAGTGCCACAGTGCTTTTGCTCAGCCCACTCATGTGAAAAGGGTGGTGCATTTAAAGCAGCGTAATATCTGTGTACATGCTCTTTATTTGCTCATGAGGTAAACCATCTGGAGGGAAAAGCACATTGTCAAGGATTATTCATAACAGCATATTGTCAAGAAAGCGTACGTGTGTGTGTAAGCTTGAGTGTGAGTGTGTGTGTGCGAGTTTGTGCGTATATGTCAGCATGTGTATGTTTGTGTGTGTGTGTGTGTGTCTGCCAGTGTGTGTGGGGGTGGATGCAAGCAGATGGAATTAAACTCCGAAGTTCATCTCCCATTGAAGCCGCGTCTCGCAGCAATCCAGTGAAGTGGTGCTGAGAGGCGCCGGCTGAGGGCCGCTCTGTTGCTCTGGCCCGCCCTTGTGTGAGCCTGCTGGCACTGCGAGTGAAATCTAAATACGGTTAGGTGCACGGGGCAACAGGTAGGAGTCGGGAGGTTAACTTGTGTGCGTGTTAAATTGGCCATGAATAGCCCCTACACAGCATTGTCTCCCAACGCACAGCACAGCACAGCACAGCACAGCACGTGCAGTTTGAGACGAGAGGAGGAATTGAAGAGAATAGACGGCTGGCATAATTGGTAGCTACAGATCAGACAAGTTAACTGTCTGTTTGGTTGTAAATGGAAGGGATGACAGAATAGCACATCCGTTATAAACGTGGAGAAAAAACAAACAAACCTTTAGCAGCACCCGCACCCCATCACACACACACACACACACACACACACACACGCACATACGCACGCACACACACACACACGCACACACACACGCACATACGCACGCACACACACACACACACACACACACACGCACTCACGCACGCACACAAATACATACACACGCACGCACGCACGCACACACACACACACACACCTATAGTGCCCATAACCAGCTCCTTGAAGCAGTGAGCATTTTACAGCAGGAGCCTTGAGCCCCATTAAAGGAGCATCGGAATCCTAGCTGTAAGTCATGCTGCTCAGACAGGGTTATATAAACTGACCTCTCTGCGCCTTGATTGGCCACTGCTGTCAGAGGGCCCGCACGCTGTCGCCACGGAGACCTTTTTTATGAGCGCAGAGCTGGAGTCCATGTTTGATTTTATGACAGGCTCCCCTTCAAATAAAAATAATAAATAACACGCCATTTATTCGTATAGCATAGCCCTGAAAATGGAAGCCTTTGCAAGCAAAAGAGAGAGAGATAGAGCAGGCACCATGGCAATTTCTTCTTGCTTAGCAACTGCATCTCTCGAATGCTGGTGCATCAGCAAACGAATGGCCAGTTGAATAGATGAGTCATGGACGCACAGGGCACAGGCTGGACCGTGTCGTCTGTGAGCCCCGCCAGGCTTGTCTGGCCAGCCGGGGCACTAGCACTCTTTGCTCAAGCTCAGTCCATTTTTTCAAGACACAAGCTGGTCATATGTTCAAGACCCAAGCTAGTCATATTTTCATAACAACGCTACCAGAGCTTGTGCAGCGCTGAAGGAGACCCAGAGGAAACTTTTGCTTCTCATTTGTATCCCTTCTGTTGCTAAGGAGGCAAAATGGTGATTCTCTTTTAAGGATCATTTAAGTATTACTTTTGTCACAATTATTTCTCCTAATTTTGCCTTAGGAGAAATAAAACAAGCAAAAGATGAGACACATACCAATAAGACAAGTAGGAGTCACATAAGAGATATTAGTTTGAGAAGCAGGAGAAGTACAGGAGATCTCTTATATGTTTGAGTGTAGTCTCACTTACAACTTGTTTCTCCTTAGGAGAAATAATAGAGCAGATGGAGTCACATAAGAGATATTAGTTTGAGAAGCAGGAGAAATACGGGAGATCTCTTATATGTTTGAGTGTAGTCTCATTTACAACTTGTTTCTCCTTAGGAGAAATAATAGAGCAAATGAGGAGACATTGCAATGAGAAACTGTTGAGAAGTAGGAGTTACAATTGAGATATCAGTTTGAGGGTCAAAAAATAGGGCACTCCATAGCATTTCAAACTTTTATTTTATAAAACAAAGCAAAACAGTTGTACTTTAAAAATGGACTTTAAGCAATGGGAGCTTGCACAGTTGCACTTTAAAATGGACTTCAAGCAATGGAAGCATGTTAATGCCTTGATATGTTCTTTGTAAAAATTGTGTATTCTTATTTTTTATTTTTTTGTGTGTGTGAGTGTGTATGTGAGTATTATTTTTTTATTTTTTTAAAAGCTGCACAAGCAAATTGCATTGTATGGACCCACTGCACAATGACAATTTAAGTCTATCTATAAATCATACAACATGGAGAAATGAACTAATAAACAATAACATAAACAAACTGAACTTGTGCCAAAGCTTGCCATACTGTGTACAATGGTGGATGAAAGCGTGGGCTGGTCAATCTGCGTCTTTTATCCTGGTGGTGGAACCAACCAAAGGGAGGAGGGAGAGAAGAGCAGAAAATAGAACATTGTTAGTTTGTGAGCCACTCAAAAATACAAAGTAAGACATTTGTTTGACCGTCAGCTTTGATAACTGTGGGAATTTTGATACAGCACAAAGATCAGACACACCTTATTAATCACTTAAACACAGAATGGGGGATGTGATAGCTACCACTCACATTTGCTATATGTTGCCCAATTGAAAAACAGATTGTATTGATATATTTGTCAAGCTTAAACAAGTTTGTTGAATTCCCTCACCTCATCTAGTGAGTAAACTGTATTGTCAGGCTAGGATTAACCCCTATCCAGCTTACCACTAGGCAAAACCTTGTTTTGGTTGGACTAAGTCTATTCAGTGTAAAAAAAAAAATGGGCATCTGAAAATAGTTTAGTTCAGAGTCCTGATGTCAAAAAAGTAATTTGGGCAATTTATTTTGTCATCTGGGAGCTGGCTCCATAGTCAGAACGCATAACAACTAAATGCAGCGTTGCCTTGTTTAGTTCTGATAGTGGGTTTCAACAGGAACATTTCTCCTGTGATCAGTGAGGTTTAAGTGATGAGTATTGCTGAAACATGTCACACAGTCTCATTGAAGGGCAAATCTGGTGTAAACTGATTCAAAGCCTTGTTGTTCGAGCTCACCAGGCACTGTCCAAAGGACAAAGAACAATAAAATGTGTCATAACCTAGACAAGTTATGGACAAGAAAGTAAAGCTGACTCAATATGGCAAAAAAGCCTTCGGTATCTTCTTTCCATTACAGGGTTTCCTCAGGTTTGACCACCCCAAATAAGACTTTTTTTAAGACCACTTACATGAAAATTAAGACCTACATCACACCCATTATGCGGTTGTAAAACACCAGATCAAATCCATAATGACAATTAAAACAACACTTCCCCATGATGTGCTGTCCTCTCCTTTCGACTGATTATGTTGATTCATTGCTGCCGGTGCGAAAACCCAAAGTATTGTTTGCGCATATCCTAAGAAATTAGACTAGTGTAGTTGCCACGATACTAAAATTATTGTTTCGATACCGATACCACATCAAGAATTGCGATTTCGATACTTCTTCGATAATTCTTAAAAAATGTATTTGATTTGGGGGCCCAGACCACCTTGACATCATCAGTAATATTGAATATAGTGTTATCATTCACACCAGTGGGCATCCTAGATTCTGCTTGACTCTTTCCACACACATGGAAAATTATGGCTTATTTCATATGTTTCTATTTCATATACCTTCGAATTCATATAAAGTGTACAGTTAATGTATAGTATTTTTTAATCTGCATAATTACTATTAATCTGCTTTTGCTAAAATTGCTAAACATATTTAGTCATTTGAATACTTAATATTTATTTTTAAACTATTACACCTAGGCAAATTTTAATGTGGTGTGTAGGCCTAGGTGTAATTGAGTGTTTGTCACTTTAAGAAATACGTGAGTAATTACTGTAGCCTTCAGTCTCACGGTTTTAGGCTAGTTAATAATAGTTGCACATAATGCATAAGGATATGTGGATGCAATTCATTGTTGTCTGTCATTAGATAAAATAAATGTAAATAAAAAACTATCAAGTTCATAGAAGGGATCATGTTCAATAATGATTTTAGCACTAATTACGAATGACATACATGACCTGAGCTAGCAGAATTAGTTAGCAAGGAGCTCAACACTAAATTAGACGATCTCTGATGTTAATCAACCCCCTGTTGAATTTTCACATTGTTGTTGTTTTTTCCTAGCATAGAAATCTAGACGCACCCTAGCGGCGGCAAATTAATTTGCTCAGCCTGTACGTCTAGTATCAAACCATAGGGATTTCTATTGGCTGACGCCGTGGACGTCATCCAATCACAGCGCTCTATTTTGTTAGAGAGTCTTAAGGCGGGCTTAACAGGATGGCGACAGTCCTGCGACAGTGAACAACAAGGAAGGTGGCTATGGCAAACGAAGAGCGGTTGTTTGAATCGGCGTTGGCGTCAACTTTGGAGGAGTTGGACTTGTGCTTTTCTTTGAAAGTTGAGCAACACAATGCACTTAAGTCATTCCTTTCGAAGAAGGATGTATTTGCCGTTTTGCCGACCGGATACGGATATGGTCGTAGCGCTGGCCTATTGCATGCCTAGGCAGTTTGAAAGACAATTCTCTGCCCGTCCGTTGAATTAAGCGAGGTGAATGGCTCGATTCCAGACTATACATTTCAATGATATAGGATGGCCCGCCAGGCTAGTTTTTTCCCCCATTTCACCTTGCTTGCAGGCTAGTATAATTAAAATTGAAGACCTTCGTTTAAAAAATTAAGACTTTGGCAATGGAATTTAAGACTTTTTCAGACCGTAATTAAGGAACATGACATTTAAGACCGTTTAAAGACTTTTAAGACCACGCGGCTACCCTGCATTATGTCAGGAATACCAAAAGTACTTCTATACGGCTCTGGGCTATTCTTTTTCCTAGCTACGGATCAATTCATACCGGATTTGTCCTTTAAGTGATTTGTAAACAAGGAGTGCTTTAGGGTCAATCCGGTAAATCAAAGACAATGACTCAATATTACATCTAAATTAGCCCGAAATGTAGAAATGTAGTCAGAAATGTAAGTGGCAAACACACTTGCCTTTATTGGCCTGCGGCACAATTGAACTGCGGAACGAAAGGTTTCCCCGATCAGGAAATACTCCTTAATACGCAACTTTGTGTAGGCTTAACAGAGGTAGCCTAAATACCGTGCCTATGACGATGACAGCTTTAAAACAAACAAACATTTATTTCACTTGTCTCGCTGGATTGAAGGCAGAATGTGGGCTGTTACGCAAATAGATGAATGAGGGTCGGGAGATTCCGTTAACAAAAACCTAAAGTTTTGCTAACATTTTTTCCATTATTATCGTAAAATATGTCTCCATGCAGGGCAGGGCTGGTTCTAACCTAGGCTAGGCTACTATATTTGGGTGGGCTGGTAGAAATTTTGGGTGGGCAACATAGCAAAGCTGTCAAATTGGATCAAAACTAACATAAACACAAAACAAACACAAAACAATCAGTACTACCTAGCTTGAGTTGCTGCAGCCAACAGCCAGGGATAGGCAGTATGTCTGATACATGTATGTAAAATACAAAATAGTATGTTGTCATTTTTATTTTATTTAGTTGGAAAAAAATGGCATCATATTTTGTATCAAAATACTTTATAGGTTTGTAGTTTAAAAATAGTGCCAAATTATTTTGGTAAAACCAATAACCTACTTTTGGTGATGTGATTATAAAAGTGCAAAACAATGAATGCAGCACTGGTGCTGACTTGTAATTTGCCCAGAGTTGTTGTGATCAGAATATTGAGATTCAGGGAGATAAGTTTCTCAGAACTTTAGTCATCCAATTCAAACACATGGAACCGGTTATGTGGTTGCCCTGCAAGAAGTTGCACCATGTGCAACGTGCACAATGTTTGCACACATCCACAATACACTCCTTCATACCAACCTCAAGTTTCTTGAGAACTTTAAAGTTCTCAAGAAACTGATGATTAATCATCTAATCGGAAGACATGGAACCGGTTATGGTTGCCCTGCAACAAGTTACCCCACGTGAAAATTTAATTAATAATTTGCCCAGACTTGTTGTGATCATAATATTGAGATTCAGGAAGATGAAATTGCTCACATACACAATACACTCCTTCATACCAACCATACGAAAATAAACAAATAGACAAAAAAGCAGGTCAAATTATTGTAACAGCTACAAAAATAGATGGCCATAGAGTGGGGGAAATGTCTTGGATGAGTATATTTTGTATATCTTCATTTACAGTAATATAATAAAATTGATTATATTGTAATGTCCCCATGATGGAATTTGTTTTAGAACAGCATAGCCCAGTGACAGACAACTTAGATAATTAACTGTAATATGTTTGTATTAAATTTAATTCAAATACAAAGGCATTTGTATTTTTGCCTAAGTAAGGCATTTGTGTTTTTTTGTCCTTCAATTTATAAGTATGGTGTCTGCATCTGGTTTCCCTAATGTATTTGTGCTAATTTCACATCTTGAGCCTGTTTCTGTTTATCTGGATGTTTTGCCTCATGCCACCCTTGAATCAGTGCCTCACTAGTGCCACCCTTGTTAAAAATGTCTAGAATCGCCACTGTGTATATATAATATTAGGATGGATGGATGGAGCCTAGTTGTAGATAGATAGATAGATAGATACTTTATTGATCCCCAAGGGGAAATTCAAGAAGATTGTAGGCCTAGGCCTAAAGTTTAATGTGAAATAAAATAAGTAGCCTAAAAGGCAACATTCGAAATGAGGAGAAATAAGGCAAGATAAGAGTGATTGGGGAGAAAAACTGAGTAGCCTTGGCTATTTTAAAGATCTTAACGTGAACTTAAAATAAAATTTGAGCTGAGACAAGGCTGGTTCCTTGAACCCATTAATCAGCAAGTTTAATTTATTTTATGTTGACCCGAAATCCTGGAAACCCAGGAACATCACGTTCTTGGGCAGTGAATGCATGTCGGCTTAACTAGATTGTGGTGGATCAATCATATTGCCTTCTTAAATCATAAAATATTCTGTGGTCTCAGTTCACTGTTGAATGGGCCTAGCCTACCCTATGCTTGCTCAATATGCTTTGTCTAGTAGAGGTGCATCAAATTGGCGCCTGTCTCAGAATAGAAGAGGTCCAGGGCAATTCTGCGCAAAACTGTCACATCCATATTTAGCCTAGTTGGCGTTACGGACGTGACAGTTTTGCGTGGTATTGCCCCCGTATCGTTATATAAAGCTCTGTTCTCGCTGTCTAGCTTCCTCCTCTTTGAGCAATTGATGATTTGAAAATAACTTACTTATCGTTAACTTAGATATCCATCTGATTGTTTCTCGTCCCGTCTCCTCTCCTCGCTCGTTTCAGGCTATCAGTCTCTTCCCCATAGTAGGCTACTTTACTCACTGACTCGACTTGATCAGAATTCACAGATTTCACTGGCTGAGTAGCAGCAAGCGAAATGATGGTTCCTGAAGCTCCTGAAGTAAATGCTGTTATCCTAACCAACGAAACATTTAGCGCAGCTTTGAAATCTTACGTGAAAATGTAAATTAGGCTATTATGGTCTGGGTCCGGATAGGATCACGTCACGGTCTGGACTCGGATTGCGGTCCGCCATTTGGTGATCCCTGGTATACACCATACAACAAATATTGTTGGTGAGTTAATCATTTTGGCCATGTCATTTTTTTTACTTTTGATGTATGTTCAGCCCATCTGTAAAATATCTTCATAAAACCTAGTGGAAATTTCGCCTCTATCATTTCTATGACAATGTGATTTTGTAGCTTTCGTAGCTACACAGTTTGATGTTAACTGTATAAAGGTTGAATAATTTTAGTGCAATAGAGGCCTACCCTTTATAAAAAGCCCACCAATAATGCTCACCACAATTGGAAATAATTTAAAATAAGAGAAAATTACCCCAGCTTCATGGATGTTTTGGAACCTCCAGCCCTCGTAACAAAAGCCTTCTTGACCTTTGCGGATTCCAAGGCTGTCCATCCGCAGAGCGTTCCACAGTGCATAACATAGGCTGCAAATAAAAAGCAAAATCAATCTATCAGTGTGGTAATAATAACTCTGAAACTGACAGTTTCAGTCATTGATTTTGATTAGCTGAAACGTGTTCCTTTCTGTTGTAATTCCCAAGTTACCCAGTTACAGAAGGTTACACATCCTTGTGTACACATCCCTACGCAAAGAATGGTAAAAAATGAAGTTGTTACAAGCTGTGGCCAATGTTCCACTTACCATTGTGTGACAGTCTACAGTCAACTACAGTCAACTATTTATTGGTGTAGGGGTGTCTTTATAAAACCATCAACTGTGCATAAGTTAAGACAACCAGAGGAATACAATAAATCATCTGTTGGAAATTGATCTTAATGCCTCAATTAAAAAATGAGGAAAAAATCCAACCTTTAAATACACCAATATTCTTTGTGAATGAACCAGGTATCGTAAATTAATAAATGTTATTCCTTAAAATACAGGGGGCATAAGTAAGGAACCCCCTATGTTAAAATCCCATAGAGGCAGGCATATTTTTATTTTTAAAGGCCAGTTATTGAATGGACTCAGTTCCCTTGGCCTTTGTAATTAAAAGATAGATAGATAGCCCCACATCACATACCCTTCACCATACCTAGATATATCATGGTTTTATTTCAGTTAGGCTAATAGCTGGTTTGATTTGCATGCTACAGATTCTATTAATTGCAAAAGAAATGTTGACTGGTAAGTTATTCATGACTGCAGATGCTGACTTGCCTATTTCTCGATCCCTCGACCGCAGCAATGCTACTTCCTAGTTTACCTGGGTTACAAGAATGCCCTTTCACTCCTGTTACAATATGCTGTAATTTATAGCAGGTTAAACAAAAGTGAGAACATATTGTGGGGAAAAATATACTTACCATTTTGGTACGCTGTTTGTTCAGCAATTTCATCTGATGGTCTAGCGTAGTCTTCCAATTTTTTAAAAAGCTGCCGGCCTCTTTTCAGTGGAATTGAGCTGGAACCAGTTTAAACCAGGGGCAATAATGTTAGCTTCGTCATCTTGACTGACAACCCAAAGACATTTTAAAATTCTGTGCATTTTGGCTACAGCATGGCTTAACACCATTCAAAACATACAGACTAAAGCTGTAAAAGGCAAAGTAAGCTAGCAACGTTAAATTGTCTAACGTTAGCTTTATATACAAGCGGCACAGCCAGTGATCTAACTTACAAGTAGCTAACATTAACTAGCTAGCTAACTTTATGTGCTGCTTCATCAGGTTGTTCAATGATATATTGAGTCTAAAAATATGCAAGAACGTTAGCATATTACCAAAATGTTAATGTACCTTCTCTGAGTTTTCGTGGTGACAAGTTCTGCACAATCCTTCATACCCACACACCGTTTCACTTGGTTTCACTGGGCGCCAAATCTAGACTGCATTTTCTGGTAGGAGTCTTCTGCACGCGAGTTTGTCACGTCCGACCATCATAGACCTCTGGAGTCTAACTTGATTTCTCTAACTTGCTAACAAGTCGCAAGTTAGCTCTGGGGTAGCAAAAATCAAATTGTGCCGCCTTCACGTACCATTGATTATAATATCTACTCGAAGGTTGAAGACAAAAAGTGCGTTCAGGAAAACGTCTGCGTCTCCGATTTCGTCATCTCCCTGCGCGAGAATTTAACAGGTGATCTCCTTATATGGGCATAGATGGTAGCTTTTTTGTAGGCGAACTTCAGAGGTCTGTCAGAGCATCATCATGTGTGGTGGTCACATCACATGGTTAGGCCTACTGTTTGCAAATGTGAACTTGAAAATATGTGCAATTAAAACAAATAAGCCAATGAAAATAATTTGAGAATTGTTGTACAACAGCTAGAGCTCTTACAGATCAGACTAATTTATAAAACAAATAGGTCTGGATGAGCATTACATTAGTTCACTTAGAGAGCTCTCTGATGGATAAGCCTGAGTAAAATATGAGATATATAAATTGAGCAAGTCTGAGTATTGTATCTGAGTATTGAGTATTGTATAAGAGAGATCTCTTTTACAGAACTGTTGGAGCCTAATCTGAGATTTACCAAAAAGATCTGAAATGAGAATTGCATGAGTTTACAGAGAGAGCTCTCTGGTGGATCAGCCGGAGTAAAATATGAGATGTATAAATTAGACAACACTGAGCATTATTTTAAATATTGATGAGATCTCATTTGTATATTAAAGGGAGTCTACACTGAGATAACTTAACTCTTTTGCTCCAGAGACAAAACTGAGAAGCGGGAGACAAAAGCAATAATCTCATTTTTATATCACTGTGATCTCATTATTGTCTAGGAGAAACAATTGAGAAAGAGAGGAGCTCTCATTTTAACATTTTCTTTCCTCTGGGGATTGATGTTCTGTGGGAGTCATCGGAGCGGAGTGTCTGTGTGCTGTAATTTACACACACACACTCACAGCGTGCATGGCATCGCTGTATGTTACGCCACTTAAAGGGGTCAAGAAGAAAGGGATAGATGAAAGACGGGATAAGAACTGACACTGGGAGCAGGCCGAGGAGAGATTTCTCACCGAGAAGCCCCTCATAACTGTGTCACCGGGCTTGTATATCCAACGGCAGAAAATTCTAGAAGAAAAAGTATTCAGTTGACAGCAGTGAATCACCTGACTGACCTCTCAGCATCCACATCATGCAGGGGCGGAGTGGGGCACTAAAATCCACCGGGAAAATTCTGACGGCACCGGCTTACATATAGACAGTTCCAACGAGTTCCACAAACCATTTATCAGCCTGAGTGGTCTACTAATTAGTCATTAGGCTAGGCTTAGGCTACATATCAACATAGACTAGCTTGTGCTAGTTTCTGCTTAGCAATAACGTCAATGCTTTAGCTCCGCTAACCTTTCTCTCTGCCTTCCATCCATGTGTAAAACAGCAAGCAACCACGCAAATCCGTCGACTGTCAAAACTCCTGTAGTTTTCCTCGAACTTGATCGTTTGTAGGGTCATGCCATTAGACGAGGGGCCGCTCATTTATCCCCCTACATTTCTGTAAATAGACTTGACCTGCAATTGGTTCATTGGATAAACCAGAGACACATTCTCTATTCCCAGGAGGCTTTGCTCCATTCTAGTCTAGGCTTACGTTAATTTAAGTACAAACAAACAAATTAAATTGTCATTTTTTTTTTATTTGTGATGAAAGTTCTGTAACGTCTGAATGAGACAAAAATGAATTGAGATAAAAAATTAAGGCTTGCCTACAGAAAAATCAGCATGGGAGAGATGAGTGTGCAGGGTAACCATGAATGACATATAGACAGTGAGCGAGTGGTACAAATATTGGTTGGACTTCCTAAATGTTAAAGTGTAGATCTTGGAGATTTTCGCAGAAAATTCTCAATGCATCTATCAGGCCGATCACGGCCGCGATTAAAGCTCTATGGGCCCGCACCGCGCAGAATCATTCAGGGTCGGGCTGGGAACAAAATTTGGCAATTTTCTCCTGGACCGGCCCGCTACTGGACCGACAAACCCCTCCCCCCACACACACACCGATACCAGATTCCCCCCCATAAATAACAAACACACAGTATCATGCTGTAGCAACACTTCATAAACTGAACCCAAACATTTAGATTTGGACCTATAGGTTATTATAATCACAATAACACGGGGGTCCGGGGGGTTTCTCCGGGATTTTTTTTTTTAAATTCTGGTTGCTAATCACACCATTTTAAAGTGATTTGAGAGGGACAGGATTCAAGGATAGGCTACTAAAGACAGACTCATCTTCTGTCTGTGTCACTTCATGTTACCCCATGCATTAAACCACATGTCACTGCTTGACTAAATGAAAAATATAGGCTACTGAACATGCATGGAGATCGTCATAGTTGACAGAAATTACGATTTGTGCCAACATGTTGTAGACACAACCACAGCCTTAGGCCTATTTGGTGCAAAACTCCTTTACTTTGGTTAGTCAGCGATTCCCATTAACTGTAGGCTATCACCACAAGTGTATACTAAACGTTTTTGCCCAAGTTTGTGTGCCGTCATCACATTTTGCAAAATTAGGCTACCTTCGTTACTAACGTACCAGTTGATACTTTTAATGTGCATCGACTCGCGATTGATTGTGCATCTAATGTAACACTCGGTGGAGAGACTTCCACTTTCAAGTTTCACTTTCACTTGTCGTTGTGAGCTAAAAGGCTACTACTGTATATGGGAAATACTTCGAAGTTCCTTTTGAGTCCAAACATAGGTTTTCTTTAACCTGTGCTACACTTTTCCACCAAGTTGTGCGAAAATTGTAGGCTACCCGGAGTTTTTTTTATGTTGACAGACAAACCACACTACAGTAGCCTACATGGTGCAGTAAATGGAAGCTCTTCGTAGCGCGTGCAACTAACGTCTATAAAAACAATATATTTATGGAATAAAACTAGACACCTCTGATTGCTGTTTACGGTTAAACTGCAATGATGTGAACACCAGCCAGCGGAGGGCATTTATATAGCCTAGGCTACCATCCATGGACTCGTAGGCTATATTTCCCCACAAACCAAGCGGCTGCTTGGACAAATCCACTTGAGGGGTGGGGCAGGGGGGCGCGATCGTAACACACACTGAACCTGTCATGAAGAGGCCAAAATTATTGACCTGCAGGGACGTGCACAGGGGGGTTGCTCAGGTTGCCCGGGCAACTGCCCATATACCCTTCTTGACTCGTGTTGCCCTTCCAATGGGGAAAATAAATAAATAAATCGTACAATGGATGCAGAATTTCACGTAGGCCTAGATAAAAAAAATCGCAAAGCCTCATTCACTTCCATTGGGCACCGAAAGTGAAAGTCAGTAGGGGAAGGGCAAACTCTGTTTACGTGGCTGCAGCGCTGCACGCGACCTGCACCTGACCTGAGCCTGCATAAGCGGCCCTAGAAGGAGATTGTCGCGGTTGTCGTATGAGACGACTCAACGTTGTCGGAAAAGGTGAGTTTGTGATGTATAACAAACGAACGATCATCGTCATCAAGTTTTATGAAATTAATTAAAATCTTCAGAAATCCAGGCTGAGTTTGCCACGTTTAGCCTAAATAATCAAACAGATAGCTTGCAGAGAAGCAGCCCGTTATCACATAGCCTATAGGCTACTATTTTTTTTTTGGTAGGCATAGGCAAACTAATGTAAGCTACGTCTATGTCTGCTGATAGTTAGTTTCTCACATTTCGTTTTAGCAAGAAGAATGAATGATGGAAGTAATGCATCACATTAATTATTTTATTCAAAATGGTTAAATGCCTAAATCATATCCCTGGTATTGTTTGAAGCCAAGATGCCCACTGAAAAGAGTCAGATTCAGGAGAGGGAGAGACAATTCAGGGAGGCAGCAATCACTGCAGGGTTGGCTGCGGGAAAAAAACAACCAGCAGGTGAGACAGAGACTTTGCACTGTGATAAAGATGACATGACACTGTGTAGACGAATTGATTAATTAATCAGACTCATATTTTAGCCTACTAATGGCAATGTTTCATAATTACATTACATTTAGCATGAGCAGTCACAAGCCTCCAGACTATGTGAGGAAAATGTGGACCAGGAGGAGGCACAGAGGACAGGAAGGCCTAAGTGATGATCATCAAATATGAGATGAGAGGACCATGCTAGAAAGTACAGGTTTAAAGAGCTGCATGCTAAATAATTGTAATCTAAAAAAACATAGGCTATTTTAGAGGTCATTTGAAAGATCTTGCCTGAGCAGAACATAAATACCACTAGTGGGCATTGTTAAGGTGATTGAGTGCTGTATTTCAGTGTGTTTACATCTTTGTGTATATATTTTAAAAAAAGACACTGTTATTCTCAGTCCTGCATAGCCCGTGAGTTTTTTTTTTTTTTTGGGGGGGGGGGGGACTTTTTTCAGGTCAGAGCAACTGCCCCTCAAAATTCCTGTGCACGTCCCTATTGACCTGTCACCCCCCAATCCAAATGGATGCAACTGCATTTATAGGCTAGGCCTAGGTCTACATGACGGGCCGCAAAAATAGGCTAAATAACTTTAAAAAAAAATCCCGGAGGTCACCGGCCCACATGTGGACCGGCCCGGTTGTACAGATTACCAGTCCGAGCCTGGACTCATCGGCCGGCCCACCGGGAAAACTCCCGATCGCCCCGATTGCCACTCCGCCCCTGACTTCACGCACTCAAGAGGGTCTGCCAACAATGACATTGGATAGTGCCTTTGATTCCTCCGGCGCTTTAACTCAGAGTCAAACCGATGACACCTGCTTACTCAGACAATCTAATACCAAAACATTTCCCAGGAGAGCCTCCGTCCAAACATCTGCACATCATCCACAATGCAGACGTCCGCTACACCAGTGGCAGGTTGCTGATATCCTGTATTGGGTGTGTCATCACAACATTTGGCTGTTCACCTCATATATGATTACATACTCTCTCCATCCTCTTTATGTACTTCAGTGCGTATGTGACCATATGTACAGGATGTACTGCACATGCATGAGGGTGAGTGAGTAAAGAGAGGGGGATGTACTCAGTATGCTGTCCCATAGTCCCATAGCTGTTGCAGGAGTGATCTCGGGCAGACAGTCCATTTTCAGGCAAAAGCCCTCTAGACAGGGGAGACAATAATGACCTCAACAATCATCTTCCTACTCCCCTAAAAAGTGATCAGTGACCACCTGCCAGAACATCACCTCTGCCCCCCCCCGCCTCTTCTCCCCCCCCCCCCCCCCCCCCCCCACCACTGCCTCCGCCAGCACTAGCTCGCCTCCCCTCCTGCCAGGCACTGAAGCTGGGGCCAGTTTACGCTTGATGTAGGGCGCCGTAATGAAGAAATATCATCCTGGTGGCGGCGAGCGAACCCTCTGTGTCTCTCTGACAGCCCCGGCGCAGAGTGTGACAGACACCCCCCCCCCCCCCCCCAGCCATAAAAAGCTTGGAGAATAACAACTGTCACGACGGCACACTCAAACCTTGCCGCTCACTCACCAAACCCACGGCTAGCTGAAAGGGAGAGACAATGAGAGAGTGGGCGGTATGATGTGAGAACCCTGGCCCAAAAATAGGAAGGTGTAACAGTGAGCGCACACAGAGCTCTCTGCCTGCGGATGTGTTGGTGATGGCACGAGGAGAGGTAATTTATTGAAGGGTTTATAGAGCCATGTCCTCGGTGGTGATAATAAAGAAATTGTTATGATCATGACGCTCTCACTCAGGGGATTTCAGACTACATGGCCCTTGTAAAGCTTGTTTATGTCTTTTCTCTTACTCATAAAATAGGGATTGACGGGATTTTTTTTTTTACATTTTTTAAGATATATATGTGTATATGGTACATATAATAAAATGACATTTTTTAATGTAAAAATGACAAAACGATATTTCATCTTCCACAAACCTAGCAAAGGGCCTATGTAACACTATGTTGAACAACCACGCCTTGAAGTTTATTTATTCATTAAGGAAGCAGAAATGGAATGTAGGGCATGACCACAGAAGAGCACAGTATTTCTTCGCTGAGCATCTCAGCACAGAATACTGCTGTTGCTGTCTTCACTTGTCTGTACCCTAAGCCAATTCGAATTCTGAACATTAGGGAACACATTTCTATAAGTAGCAAGAAGAAACAAGAACAGTGTTAGAAAGTAGAGATGTTGCATTCGGAATAACTGTCATCCACTTTTGCATGAGACTTTCATGAAAGCTCCTCATCTGTCAGTCCTGTTAGTGGTTAGCGCTGGAATAGCTTCTCTTTGTCAGCAGCCCTTCAGATAATGCTTCCGAGGAGGTTCTTTCAGGACACCGACTTTCTCTCAATCTCAGTTTTCATCCTGCCCCCACTAATTTGTCTCAAATCCCTGAGATGTATCTGAAGAAAGTACAGAAGAAGTAGAGTGGTGTCCTAGCTTGAGAAATCCCATACTAATTCATTACACTGACTGATTCTGCTCAAATTAGCTATGCGGCTATAGCTTAGCAAAACAGCTAATGCTGCCTTTTTCTGCCTCAGTCAAGCCAACGCATTTTTTATCCATTTTTTGGTCAAATTAGGCAAATTAGTGCTGCCCCTATGGTCTCAGTCCTGCTAGACTGTACTTGCTACTGTGCTAAAGACGTGCTTGCACACACACACACACACACACAAATATAGATTCAGTCTTCGGCATGTCACTGTGTGATGTCAACTGGGTCGTCAATGGAAAGTAAAAGCCTCTGATGAGCTCTGTTCTTCCTGGAGCAAATGGATTGTTTTCATTCGGGCCACGGTCAATTAAAGAAAGAAAAAAAAAACTAGTCGGGACTTCCAGACAGTCTGGTGAAAACCTTCTGCTCTCACACATAAATCACCCATGATGAAGCCCCTTCTGCTTTAATAAATGGGTGCAAGATAGATATGTTAAATAAGCGATGTGCTGAACAGCCACTGGAGATATGCCTCTTTTTTCAGATTCTACCTTACGTCTTTACAGTAATAGCCACGTAAAGCCAACCGTCTTTGGTTGCCGGTAATTGGCAAACGGCTTCACATCACAGAGCACAAAGGCCTTTTCTGTCACGCTGGGTGACTTCTGTTTGAAAAAGGATGAAGGCAAAAGGCATATTCTTGCTCATTACCAAGTTCCCATGCCACACTAGTGTGCCCCCCCCCCCCTGCCACCAATGCCAGTCAGTTTCCCCCATACTGCCACCGCACACATAGGAGATATGACTAATATGACACCTAATTAGTCTTCCTCAACTCCGCCGATTGCTGTGCTGGGGTCGCTATGGTATTATGCTTTTGCCACTTGCCGCCAAACAGGCATCCAGAGTCATGCCATGTCGTGTCTCTGATATCTTCCACCATGGCTGGACAAAAGTAAATGACAGCCATGGCAGTGATGACACTCGTAAGCATCATAAGTCGTTTTCCAGAACGTTCCGTTAAGACGGTTCTGTCCTCACAGTGTTCTGTACGGGGTATCATCTCTGCTGATGGTCATTTATTCAACACTTGACTGCAGGGATGGAGCAGTGATGGAGACTGTTAGTGTGCGCAGACACAGGCATAGCAGTGTCTGCGTTTGCTCTTGTGTGTGTGTGCTCGTGTGTGCTCGTGTGTGTGTGTGTGTGTGTGTGTATGCGTGTGTGTGCATGTGTGTTTGTGTGCCTTTTGTTTTTCTTTCCACACACCTCGACCCTTCCATTTAATTGATGCTTTCAGTCCAGCGCGACTTCGGCGGCCCATCAAAAATTAGTCGGCCGGCTGTGACATTTAATGCCTCTCATCTTGTAATTTACAGCGTCTTCCCATGGCAACAACATCTCTCTCAAGGTTACCGTAGCATGTTCCTCTGTGTGTCTGTGAAAGGGGGAATAACAACAGGGCATTGTTACAGCGTGTAGGCAGCATACTAAACAAATCAGGGGGTGCGTGTTCTCCTCTGCTAGTCTCACTGTGGTGCGTGGGAGAATGTTTGAGTGGAACAGTTTGCTAATATCCCAGAGGTGAGAATGCTGGTTTCCTTTGTGCTCTAAAGTGTGTTAGGAACAGTAATTTCAGGTGTACATTTTTTGGTAAAGGGCTCGGGGAATGGTCCATAGCATTTGTCTTCTGCAAGACTGCAAAGATTTAGTTGAGATGTACACACACACACACACACACACACACATGCACACATACACACACACACACGCATATGCACAAAGACCATACTCTCCTGAAGCTGAAGGAATATGTATCACTGATGCTATGGTGCCACTGTAGTAACTCTCATTTGAATCGTTGATAAAACATCGTCCATTTTCACCTGATGCCATATGCATTACATTACAGGAGTCTGCTGCAATTAAATCTAATTAGGGCTAATTAATGTTCTGCTGCTCAAGATGGGAGGAGAACCACATGGAGCATGCAGAGGGCCCGGGAGCCCTAAATTAAATTATTTGGATCAAATTAAAATATTAAATCTGCTGTCACTATTATCATTACCATCTTCATCATCATCATCATCATCATTACATGGGGTATGTTCAGGCCGGCATTTATGCCCAGTAATGATGCCAAGGGCATGGTATGGGTAGGAGCCCACGGCACACTTTACATTCTTTAAAACTACTCTTTTTTCCATGGCTGACAGAGAGAGGTGTAGAAATCTTTCTTGCCAATTTCAGAATTTCTCTGAAATAGGACCTTAGAAAGAGTCATGAATTTAATGATAAATGTAAGCAGGCGATTTTCTTTGCCAAAATTACTAAACCACAGTCTCAGCTATTCCTTATGGTTACCAAACGTGAACGGTGAACGAGACCTCTAACCAATGTAAAGCAAAGATTGTGTCCTTACAAAAAAGAAAACAGAAAACCCTGACATTAACTGAAGTGGAAACTCATTTCAATAATCCCCAGACCTCATGTTTAAATAAAACTACAAAAAAAAGTAAATTCTCCCTGGCAGGGCATGTGTCTAAGACCTCACGCCATCTCTCATCTTTCCACCCTCTCCTAATGTTATCTCCGACATGACCCTGTCCGAGCCTTAACCTCATTTCCAACTTCTTTCCTGATCTGGCTCTTTAATGCTCTCATGTTTTATGTAAACCTTCATGAGATGTATTTTTACACTTTCCTTCACCCCTTATGACTCATGCATGACCCGTATTCCGCACCTGACCCCGATTGGACACTCCAGTTTAATTAGTCTCTGGTTGGGCGCAGAGTTGGCTCTGGGTGATTGGCCAGTGATTGGGTAAAATATTAACTGCTACTTTGCCCCCCCCCCCCCCAACTCGCTTTCTTTCTACTCCCACAGATCAAACCTGATTAATTGTGTGAATAGATTAATTACAAAGGTGCGCAGTCACAGCATTTAATTAAATATTGATGATTTATTAATAACCAGAATAGGAGAAGATATTTTAGCCTCTGATGTGTAATGCAGATGGGAATGGCTGCACAGGACTATGTGTGTAATAATTGTGTAGTGGAGCTTTTCCGTATCCACACAACTGGACTATGTGTGTAATAATTGTGTAGTGGAGCTTTTCCGTATCCACACAACTGCTTCATTAAGAATAAATATAGAGAGGCTATGCACACAATTTTGCGAAGATGAAAAGCAGACTTTGGAAATGTCTAGCACTAGTTTTGCTTAACTGGCCTACTCTGTAGACTATGGTAGAAATTCATAGCATTCATATTTGATGCATGATCATCATATCACCAGCACTCGTCATTGTATTGTTCGAGGAAGATGTGACTTGACATGTCATGATAAGTCTCAGAGATGTAACGCTCATACATTGCTCTGGTTCTCCAGAGTTAGCAGGAGGGAAACCTGAGAGGCCAGCCTGGATAGGCAGCTGGGGGATGTATGGGATGTGATGGGGTGGGATTGAGGCAGATCCAAGAGCGCCCCCTCTGGCCAAACCTGTTTTGAGGTGTGATGATGCAGCATGGCATCAGAAATGTAACACCATTACACCTCTTTTCTGGAGCTCCCTGGATAGTCAGGTGGTGGAGGATGTGTGTGTGTGTGTGTGTGTGTGTGTGTGTGTGTGTGTGTGTGTGTGTGCGCGCGTGTGTGCGTGTGTGTGTGTGTGTGTGTGTGTGTGCGCGTGTGTGTGTGCGCGTGTGCGTGTGTGCGCGCGTGTGTGTGTGTGCGTGTGTGTGTGTGTGTGTGTGTGTGTGTGTGTGTGTGTGTGTGTGTGTGTGTGTGCGCGCGTGTGTGCGTGTGTGTGTGTGTGTGTGTGTGTGTGTGTGTGTGTGTGTGTGCGTGTGTGTGTGTGCGTGTGTGTGTCTGTGGACTGTGGGGGTGGGCTGTGGAGAAAACTGCTGGCATTTTGCCATTGGCGTATAATAAGTAGTTGGTGGGTGATGGGGGTAGATGTCTGCAAGGTTTGTTTGCGTTCTTGAGCACACCCTGCAGGTCTTCACCCACATCTTACTCTTTATGGAGTCACTTTCACACTGAAACTCAGGTGTTTGCTCAGGTGCAAACAGAAATCTGGCTCATTACAGAGAATTGTTAAAAAAAAAAAAATGCAAGTGCAAATAAACTAACCAACTTCCTTTTCTCTGTTTCTCTCTCTTTCTCTCTATGTGCCTTGCTGTTCACCTTGATCACCTGTTCACCTTGACCCTGGCCATTGGCACATGTCAGCAGGTAAGCGTAAATGTTTTCTCCTAATATTTGGTGGTTCCACTCGTATAAGGGGAAAAGATGGGGGTGAGTAGGACAACGGCACCAGCGGGGGTCTGCAGCGGTAACCTCTCTTCAACTCACCTCATCAGAACCTTGAGTAAAGCCACTGCCACATTGATGGGGCTTTGTTCACATATTTCTCGGGCTGAATCATTTTTTGAAAAGGAGTGATGAAATTTACATTTCCTGGAAGGCAGGAAAAGTACTTGTGCAGTGGAAAGACCACCGCATTGAGCAACGAGGGTAGACATGAAATCTTATTAACATTGTAAAAAACACCAGTCTGTTCTATTCATCCCGCCAAGTAAGTACATGAATTCTCCCCTAACATCTAGGCTGATGATTCCAAGAAAAGAAAGGCCAGAGCCAGGGCAGAATAACCTTGAGTCTCCTAAACACAAGATGCAATATAGATTTGTGATAATCGAAAGTTTGTGTGGACACTGAGATTGGAATTTATACTCTTAAAATGACCACCAATCCCTCTGAATAGCAAATCTGAGGAAGTTGGGCCTGCTTCTGAACTAAACACACAAACACACACACATACACACACACTTTCTCTTTCTCTCTCTCATTCGAAAGACATCAAGGCAATTACTACAATTATTCTACCTTGCTTGAGGAAATCAGTTCTTTTGGATTTCAGTGAGTGCACAAATATATATATATATATATATATATATATATATATATATATATACAAGCTGCAGATGGAGATGCATGAATCATTGAGCCCTCAGATAAAAGTAGATTTGGAGAGGAAGGCAGACATGCTTTTTCAGTCGCTGCTGACACTGTCAAATCAGAGCGCGATGCCCCACATCAGTGGGCTGAGAAGACATGTTAATTGGCAAAACATTCAAACCTACCAGGAGTTTTATGACATCCCAGATGTCAGCAGTCGAAGTGTTGCAGCATACTAATTCAAGAACGAAGGACTATGCAATATAAGCTCAGTGTGTGTGTAGGTATGTGTCAGATGATGGGTGATTTCAGACTTGGAAAGTTTCTGATCATATTTCTACTGCATTTTTCACAAGTGCACTGAAGATCTTACATACAAACAAAGCATACATACAGAAGACAGAAACAACTAACAGTACTCTAAAATTGTTACAATTTTTCCACCTCCCCATCGGTGCACCACAAACATTTCAGGCATGATTGGCCTCCTTCCACAATGTTGAGATGAGTGTTGTTGAGATTGTCATGAAAGATCAAGCCATGTTATGTATTCTTTCCGGGTTAGTAGTCATGCAACCAGGCGCTAGAGCCAAGAGGAGTTGTGTGGCTGTTTGGTCACAGATGGGGTATACATGTGTCATGCCCCCAAGACGTTACACTACAGAGGGATGATGGGATGATTTCTACCCACTAGCGCTGGCGTGTCAATTCCAGGCATAAACACACAACAGACCTCCCATCACAAACATCACATAAACCTCAGAGCCCCACAGACACGCACAGAACTGTCCGAAGACAACCTGTAAAAACCCTTGGACTGTCAACAGTGCCTATAAAGCATGCATACACAAAACCTTGGGATATCCATCAGATATTGTCTCAATAAAACCCCGCCACGGCCACTCTGATAATTGATAATTCTACACATAATTCTACTGACCCTTCCCACGAGCCCTAGGCCTAGACATAATGAGCTTATTTATCAGACTGCTCGTGCCCCTCCTGATTGACATGGCGTGACTATAAGCTGGCCAGGCCGCTGGGTGTTAGCAGCACCACGAGGCTTGTCTTCACTGGGCTCTCTGTCTGTTTCTTTCCACCCTTGCCTGCCTCCTCGGCTTTCCTCACCACGGAGGCAGCGGAGCTGCATCGCCCTGCCCGCACTCTAATTGGGGCTCTTGACATGAGCTTGTCGCTACAAAACGCGCCCTCGCAGCCTGCAGAGGCTTATTGAGGTCAGCCTCCCGTGCCGAGCTGGAGGACTAACCAGGCCAGGGTGTAGTCTTACTCCCTCACCCCGGCTACAGAGCTCTTCTCCCGGGGCATTCGCTGCGAGGGTGCCACAAGGTTCGGTTGTGTAAGTTTCCTAATATGGAGGAGTGAGGGGTGCGCTTTGTTGGAGCGGGTTGCGGGAGTCGCGCTGTGACAGAGATTGACAGCCCTGACTCCTTGTCTCGCGATTGCGGGTCAGTGATAGGTGACAGAGCAGCAACTTCCTGACAGGTTGCATGATGGGAAATCTTTGAAAATCTGTGCATTTGCAGTCATAGAGGTAGGGTGGCTGCCTGTGTTCGGCTTCACTGATGGTAGACATGCAGCAGAGGCAGTGGAGCACTATGAAACATTTATGCGCTGCGATAGCACCTCTGTGAAGTCAAGACGTGTTGAGCTGCCTGACTCACAGCCTCACCCAAACACTCTCAGATGAAAAGATTTGCTCCCACTGATGGAAGAAAAAACACAGAAACTTGCACTTTTCGCTCTTTTTGGTATATTGGTATTTTTACATTTTTTCCAGTTCCATTGTTTTTTTTTGTTGTTGTTGTTTTTTTTGTTTCTTGCCCTTCTGTCCCTCACAGACCCATGGTGTTGTCAGTGGTTTATAGGCAATCACAGCATTTATGCCCCTCTTTTCAAAGGCCAATGGCAAGACATCCGAGCCAAATGCTGACCGTGACCTCATAAAATGATACAAGCCAGGGGGGGGGGGGGGGGGGGGGAATGGTCCCTGTCTGCTTGCCTTTCCTAGGCTGTATTAAAATGTTTCAGGCGACTTAGGGTTTGTGGAGCCTGTAGTCGCTCTTCAAAGTCAGATAACTTGGGGGTCGAGTTCAAAAGCCTGGTGAGCCCTGTGTGTCTCTGGAAGACGCGGATTACCCAAGTGCATGCCACCTGACGAAGGTGCCGCTGCTCTGCCAGATATTAGCTGGTGCCCATCAGACTCTCAATTACAGTGAATTGATGAGTTCACTGCTAATAAGTAACTACATGTATCAGCTATTGATATAGGGAGCAGGGTTGGTTCTAGCCTACATGTATCAGCTATTGATATAGGCAGCAGGGTTGGTTCTAGCCTAGTATAATAAGGGGGCGATCAGACAGGATGCGGTTATTGCAGTGAGGTGCGCCGTTTTTATGTTGTTTGGTATTGGCAGTAAGTGTTTAAATTATTAGTGTAGCTCAAGTCAGTGACCGTCTCGGAGAATAACAATAATAAAAATAACAATAATAATAATAATAATAATAATAAATTTTATTTAAAGGCGTCTTTCTTGGCACTCAAGGACACCATACAGCAACAAAATGCAACATTCAAAATAAAAGCAGACCAAGAGGGAGCCAGTCAATCCTTGTAGGTTTCTTGTACCCCCCTAATTGGGATGGAGTCAGAGGGTAGCATCAGCCTCTACAGAGAGAGAGAGAGATGAGGTGTGCTAAGTGGGTGCACTACATCAAAGTGTGTGTCAAGCTGCTCACTAAATCAACAACCTAAACTGGGAATATACATCTGGAATAGTTCTCACCAGTCCAACTCTGGGTCCTGGTGTCTTCCCTGTACTCAAGACCGCTTTGCCATTGACCACTGCTTAGCTAATTCCTCTTGCTTTGTGCTATTCTGTTGATGAAGATTTCAAAGTTTTCTTCTTGACTGTCTTTCCAATATGCAGCTGTCCTGATTAATCCTAATCCTGTCCTAATATTCATTTCTTAACTACCAGAAACAACTACTAAAATATACATTCATGTTCAGGACTTTAAAATTATAAAATAATTTATTTGTTTGTGCTTGAGAGGTACCATCTGTATTTGGCATGTAACATAGAAGACTCATTTAAAGTGTAAATGTGATCCAACTGTATATATGAATGCAATCTGGATACAAATTGTTGTTAGAATAAACGGGGGCTATATTACTCCCTTGCTCTTGTGATAAAGCTTATGCTTTAAAAGAAAAAGTAAAACTGCTCTCTCATCCATTTGTAAATAAGAGACATTAAAAGATAGCATTCTCCCCTCCTAACAGGTTGGAGGTGTTCAAAGAAATGTGGTTGATCCTTAAAGCAGCTTTTCTGATTGCATTTCTTTGTAGCTCGCATGGCATTGATCATTTCTCACCCTCCGAACACACCCACACCGACTACTCAGACACACACACACTGTTAGTTTACCCACCAGCTCAAACCAATTCCTAATTAGCGGGCTAAGATGAGCGAGAGGCATTCAGCTTAGATTACCTCCAGACGAGGGCCCACAGGTATTCAACACCCACTGTTCGGAGGTGAAAGATGCCTTTTGTGGCCTTGAAGCTTCTGCACCGGAAGCTCACACATCGCCACCCTTTTGCAACAATCTCACTTCTCTTTTAATCTTCTTCCCCTCCCCCCCCCCCCATCCAATCAAGTATTTGTTCTCATGGATGGAAGACGATAAATGAGGTTCCGAGACCTTTACTCTCATTAAAAGGAAGAGCCTGACTCCTTTTCCAACGTTATCTTGTTTGGGCCAGAGTGACTCACACAGACTTAAAGTGCGGGCTCATTAAAAAAAAATTCAATTAATTTCTCTCACTTTCGCCCCCAGCTTAGCAACTTGTGCAATAAGTTTTCCATAACGATGGACGCTCTGGAATGTTGATTCATGCATGACAATCTAAGGAAGTAGCTGAAGGCAAAAGAGTTTGACACTAGGGAAGACGTGAAAAGATGTGACGATGTGATCTACACACACTATAGTTTTAATTAATTACTTTAACATTTTTGGTATATGTTTCCTTATATCCAAACTGGATATATTGTTTTCTCCCGGAAATAGGTTCTGTTATTTTCTGTGTTCTGTGCCTTAAATTTATTTATTTTTGGGTGTAACATTTCACACGCCTTTTTTGTTTGTTTGTTTGTTATTATGTTACGCCCTTAAATGTTGCCAATTTTATAAGCTACCTATTCACAAAATAGCTGTCTTGCTGTGACTTTTGTGCAACATTGATATCAACAGGTTTCTATGGTGATTTAAGCATGTCATTTCTTTATCCTTCATCAGAGGTTGCTAAAGACAAAAGATAAGACAACAGATAGGCTTTGTGTAAGGATGGATTGTTTTGGAATTTGGTGTTGACCTGTGGTGTGTCATTTTGTTGTGCAAATCTGGTGCGCTGTTGATAAATGTCCGCAACTGATGATATGATCTTGCACTTGTCGCACTGGTGTGCCCTTCTCAAAGAATAATGTAGCAAGCACATTTAGTGGAAACTGCTCAGTTTTTGCTTCCCACCGGGCCATTTAATCTGACATCATTGTCTCAAGATGTGGTTATGGCGCAGTGAACGCTTGTAAGATAAAACAATGTGGAAGACATCCCATGAGAGACTAATTCTTGCACTTCATTTTTATTGCTCTTTTCCCATCATGTTAGTATGTGTATGACACAGATGCCTCAGCTCATACACATACACAAACACATGCAGACGTACAGTATTTGCTTTATCTTGCTCACAGTCTTTCAGTCTGTTGTAAAAACATTTACAAATCTACAGCTTCATATTAATATAACCCCTTTTATATTATGTACTTTTACTATAGTTTGTACATTTGCTGGAAACTACATTAGACACTAATCACAAAATAGCCTTACCTCCCTATTGAGCAATATCTTCATGAAATGACTCATGAAACAACATTACATGATCAGTCAGTTCTGTTTTGCACTGAGGAATGTTATTCTTTCTCTGAGTGCAAGAAACAGCATTTACCTTGTTTTAGGACAAAGAACCAGTTGATCTACCTGTTTCTATATATAGCCTCCTAGGTACCAACTGATCTGAGCATTTCAGGCATCAGAGACATGAAAGGACGATTTATAGAGTTTAAACCGACTTGTCAATTGTTTCTGAATTCATGATGTAACCTCAGTGCAAAACCGTGTCCATCAAGACTCAAGACTCCTCCGAAGCGGGGCTCACACACAAAAAAAAGCATTCAGGGCCCTCTTTGTGTTCTTAGTACTTCAAAAACAGAACAAATTGTGTGCTATTTCAATAAAAGAAGACCATTGAGCACAAACTATTCTATCGAGGCAGAATAGCCTAAATCCCTCATCACATATATCACATAAGGATACCCCCACTCATCCTCATTAACCAAATCAATGGCATAGCTCCAAAATAAGACAGCAGTAAAACCTAGGAATGCCAGCTTGTACAGGTTGCGGCGTGGTAGGAGCCAATGGGCATAAACACCAAAACAACAACAACAACAATGCCACACAAAACACTTTGGCCTTAGACAATTAATTGGAGTAGTCGGCTGCATGTGTAACTACAGAGATAACAATAGAGTCTCCACAGGCTGGGCCTATGGGTCTGGAGGAGGGTCCTATCAGTGTGCATCTCCCTGCTAGATCCATCTCTTGATTTATGTCTTCTTTCCGCGCATGCATGCCGATGCCTAGCAACCACGCGGCGGTGCAGCGGGATTAGCTGTTGCCTCGGCCGCAGCAAGGCACTGACATTTTCTGCGAGCTAGTTCAGCTGTCGGAGGACAGGGAGGCCCAGAGAAAGGATTTAAAAACTGATTATAATGAAACCACTTTATATGCAAAGGAGGGCTTTAAATCGAGCCCTAAAAGAGCAGCATGTCAGTTTAATAAATGATCCCTCTGTTTCTCTCTCTGTTCTCATTCTTTATTAATCGTTTGTATCACGAGAGGCATCCAGGAGACAATTCTACCTGAAAATATGTTTGGCTGCCGTCTATGTCTTCTTTTCACCCACCCTGACAAACACATGCACGCACACACACACACACACACACACACACACACACACACACACACACACACACACACATACACATACACACACACACACACACACACCCTTTAGATTCTGGAGGTGTACTTGCTGCGTGCTGCTAAGCCCTGTAAGTTATTCCTCTCCTGACCCTGTGCACCCATAACACGCTCAGGTGATAGCATTGTACATTAACTATTTATTGACATTCCACACTGCACTCCCATGCATTGGGTCATCCATTATTTCACCGGGAGAACAATGCATCTCTTGGACGAGGAAACAAGGATTCCAGTGGAGAACGGCAAATTTGACTGCAATCTCTCTCTCTCTCTCACGCACACTTTTTTTCTCTCCCTCTCTCCTCTCTCCTCTTCCTCCCTCTCTCCGTTCCGCGGCTCGTAGGCTCGTATTTTTCATTTGTCATCCTCCGGTGGCTCGGCTGCCTACTGATTAAATGGGAGAGAATTAATAACAGGTGTCTGGGGATCGGCGACTCGGGGGTCCTGAGGACACGGCAAGGCCTCGCCCGGGACAGAGCAAGTGACAACGCCACACCTGCGCCCTCGTCCACAGAGACCTTGGTCTGTCATGTCATCACTCAGCTCTGCAACAAACTGATCTATCTCCCTATTTAAAGTGTGTTTTGGGATGCAGGGCCCATCTCTCTGTTTAGTGTGTTTTGGGAGTGCCCAGGTTCCCTGCTGGTGCCACAGATCTCTCAACTGATTGTCTTCAACACTAGAGTGCTGTGAACGTTGTGGGAACATTGTGGGACATATGCTCACTGGCTGACATTCAAATAGTCTGTGTGTGTGTGTGTGTGAGAGAGAGGACGTGTGGGTACATATAATCATGTAATGCTCATGTCTATCACTTCTGCTTTAATGTGAGAAGGACATGCATCAGCCAAGTAAGGAGTGAAGTTACACATGACTACTGTGCTGCGTTACATTAACCCCATACACCACTCAGAAACAAAGGATGTGCTGGTGTCTCATAGGAGGACTCCAGGAGATTGGCTGATTGCCACACAATTACACAGGCCATGCTGGAGCTTCCTTTTGGTTCTGTAAGGCTAACAATACAGCCCATCAATCAGGGTCCGGATAATTGTGCGTAACGTGCAGACATTCGAGACATTGCGTCTGTGAGACCACCGCCTGGGAACGGGGCAAAAAAATCTTTGATTGCACTTTAATGTGGTTACGCGTAATGGTGACCTATCCTTTCAAGAACTGAAATCATATTTGAAATCCATTAAAATGTTACTCCAGATCCATAAGTCCCCCACCTCGCCCCCCCCCCCCCCCCCCCCCCCCTTACCCAGCCCCTGCCCACCATTTCCAGCCGGCCGCGCGTAACCCGGGGCACGGAGTAATTGAATCGGAAACCGACAGGATGGAAATGGATAGGCCTCGGAGCTAATTCCACTGTGTGAGGTGGAATATTGTTGTGAGATGAGTAATCCTTTATCTGAGGCCCCTCCGTGGGCATAATGACGACTGCAGCCTCTCACACACACTCATATAGGCAACGCTCTAACCTGCACCGCATTTGCGGGATCACGTAAGCGACATGCTTATAATACATTATGGATAGATTGACAAATAAATAGTAATTATCGAATCAGGATCTATATTTAGTCTGACATGAAGCGTTTTTTTGTGTTCAGACTGAGGAGGGGAGGGGGAAGAGAGGAGGAGGAGGAGGAGGAGGAGGGAAAAGAGGTAATTACAGTTGCAGCAGAGAGCAGCGAGATCTGAGCAGTCATATTAATTTGCACTCCTCGAAACAGGGTGTGATTTTTCAACAGCAGCAACTATTAATAACCACACACATTCAAATGCACATTTAATATTTACGAGGGCTGTGTAGGGTAGGCATGCTCTGGACTTGTATTTGTATGGCATATGAAACACCATCCTCATAATAACTATGGTTATCTTACACTGGGATGGCCTCTTTGTATTGCCCCATATAGAACTGGGGTTATGAAACTACCTTTGACTGCTACATGATACCAAAGTGGCACTAATCATATGAAATTATAAGGTTTGCCATTTCATTTCCCCTTAATCAAGGCTACATTCACTTTATAGCCACTACTAGCAATATATTCTTCATATTTTGAACAATCCACTTAATTTGTGAATACAGTTCACTGCCAGATGTATTTAGAAGTATGATTAACACTGATAAGACACTGGTTTGAATCCTACCTCACAGGACGCTCGTTTAACGTATCATGGCTTGGTCAGCTATCTGCACCTCACCATCTCACCACAGGGGTCCCCCAGGGCTCAGTGCTGGGCCCCCTCCTCTTTGCTATCTACACCACCTCCTTGGGACAGATTATCCGTTCGCACGGCTTCTCATACCATTGCTATGCAGACGACACACAGCTCTATCTGTCCTTTCCACCTGACGACCCCCTGGTTTCAGCACGGATCTCGGATTGCCTTTCAGACATAGCTACATGGATGAAGGCACACCACCTCCAGCTGAACCTCTCAAAGACTGAACTGCTGGTCATCCCAGCTAAACCTACCATACACCACGACATCAACATCAAATTTGACTCCCTGTCTGTTTCACCAACCAGGACTGCAAGAAATCTAGGAGTTGTTCTCGACAACCAACTAAACTTCTCAGATCATGTTGCCTCAGTCGCCCGGTCATGCCGTTTCGCACTCTACAACATACAGAAAATCAGGACTTACTTGACTCAAGATGCTACCCAACTTCTGGTTCAGGCAATAGTCATCTCACGACTCGACTACTGCAATGCCCTCCTGACAGGTCTCCCAGCCTGCGCAGTGAAACCACTTCAGATGATCCAGAATGCGGCGGCGCGCCTGATCTACAACCAACCTAAAAGGGCACATGTTACCCCGCTGCTCATCCAGCTACACTGGCTACCTATGGCGGCCCGCATCAAATTCAAGTCTCTAACGCTTGCCTACAAAGTAGTCTCCGGTTCTGCTCCCACCTACTTGAATGCCCTCATACAGACTTACACTACCTCCAGACCGCTGCGCTCCTCTGACGAACGACGTCTAGCTCTACCACCGGTACGCTCAAGCCAATCCAAACTTTTCTCATCTGTTGTTCCTCGCTGGTGGAACACACTGCCAGTTCCTACAAGGGCAGGGACATCCTTTTCCACTTTCAAAAAACTCCTGAAGACCCAGCTCTTTAGAGAACATCTACTCTCATAGCAACACTTACAACAAGTCTTACTGATCCTAGCACTCACCAGCCGTTTTAAACTGACAAGTAACTGTTAAAAACAGCACTCACCGACGCACTTATTCTTACTGTACTCTAATGTTTTTTTAAACTGTCCTAAAATTGTGAGAATTGTTCTAAAACTTACTGTTTACCATGTTGTTAGTCGCTTTGGTTAAAACAAGCGTCAGCCAAATGTAATGTAATGTAATGTAATGTAATGATATACACTACATACATACAGTATGACAGAAGAACATAATTTAACATTTTCTTAAGTCCACACATTTTTAAGATAAAGTGGACCATAGGGGCCCATTTATGCAGGAAATGCACTTCGGCCAGGGTTTGGACTGGGTAGTGCTGCCCCTGTGTGCTGACCGTGTGCCCCTGTGATGAGGTGAATGTGAAGTTGTGGGAGTTATTATGCGCGCCTGCTGTGTGGGTCTGGAACAGGTCGTATCAGAGATCTGTCTCTCTGGGCCCACGCTTGTCTTGCCTTTCACCCGGTGTCATTCCCTCTATTTAAAGACATCCTTCATTCTGGAGCCCAGACAGCTCGATAGGCGATCAATCACTGCACCAATTTACCAATTAGGCTCATTATTCCCTATAAATAAACACATCTCTCTCTCTCTCTCTCTCTCTGTCTCTGCACGCTCTCTCTTTTTCTCTCTTGCTCTGTCTCCCTCCCTCTCTTCCTCTTTCTGCTGTCCAACTCATCCCTTGTTTCTACCCCTCCCCCACCCTCTCTCTTCATCCCTCTCTCTCTCTCATTTCTCCTGAGCCTCCAGCTCAACTTAAAGCCAGGCAATCTGTGCGCTGGCATCATCCCTGATCAATTCAGGCAAGTGCTGTCTCCGTGTTGTTTCTGCAGCTTGTAAACCATTGCAGCAGAACGACTTTCCAACGGAAACAAGAACAAAGCTTGTTTGGTCAGATAAGCAATGGCAGCAGAGCCTGCGGTGACTCCACGACAGACAAACTAACTGGACTTTCCAAAAAAAATAATTTTCCTGATACTGCTTTCTCTCCATTATAACTAGATGGCTTAAGATGGGGGGAAAGCCGAACTCCATTTCTTCAATGAGTCACTGGATGGATACATATTAAACGTTTACATAATGATCAGGTCATGCATATTTCATGCTGTCTGCTTTCCTGGCCCATGCCTGGTTGGAAGAGAGAAGAAGCGTGCTACAAATGATGAAGATAGATTAAAGAGGCATTTCCAGGTCACCCATCACAGAAGCTTCCCCCAAAAATCACTACAGAGGCGAAGCGGGGGAGCCTATGCGAGGGGGGAAACTGTCTTCCCTCGCACCAGGCAGCACGAGCCTCCGACTGGATGATGGCTAAATCAGCTTGAAGTCTGCAAAGTTAACATTTCAAGGCGTTCTTGTATTATTCATGGTAAAAGGGAAAGTCTCCTAATGATCCTTCCCGCTTCGGCTCTGCCGCGTACGCACCATGCTCGCTTCGGCTCTGCCGCGTACGCACCATGCTCGCTTCGGCTCTGCCGCGTACGCACCATGCTCGCTTCGGCTCTGCCGCGTACGCACCATGCTCGCTTCTCCTCTGCCGCGTACGCACCATGCTCGCTTCGGCTCTGCCGCGTACGCACCATGCTCGCTTCTCCTCTGCCGCGTACGCACCATGCTCGCTTCGGCTCTGCCGCGTACGCACCATGCTCGCTTCGGCTCTGCCGCGTACGCACCATGCTCGCTTCTCCTCTGTTACATCGGAGCGCCATGCCCGCCTGCCTGCCTGCCTGTGCGCTGCGTCTCACGTTAAAAAGGGCCCTCAAAGTCAGCCCTCGCAGGTACCAGAGCACCCCCACGTTTCTTTCACTCCCAGAAAAGATGAGTGTCAGGCGCAGACGTTCCCTCACAGAAGGAGGAGAGAGAGAGGGGGGAGATGAGGAAGCGGTGGAGCCTCTCTCGTCACTAGGCCAAACCGTGGCTCAGATCGGATCAAGTCAAATCAGCGCCGTCGCTGCTGCTGTCGCTGACACGACTGACACGAGAGAGAGTGATAGCGAGAGTGAGAGAGAGGAGAGAGCGCAGGCGGATTTTGTCTTTGTTTTTTGGGGGCGCGTTGCCGAGATTTTTCCCACTTGTGAAAAGGGAAAACCGTTCCACACATTGCCTCATTCACCACCAATTATCAATAACACACTACCTGAGCTGTCCGTCAGCCACTTCGTGTGCGCAAGTGTGATCAGCCTCATGTGTTTCAGGGTATTGTCTAAATTATTGAATGCGGGCCTCTTCAGATGTGCCAATTGCGCTCTGACCTTGACGAAGGAGAGAAGTGCGAAGGGAGGAGGAGATATGTTTTAACATATCTGTGTGAAAGCTCATGCAAGCTTCATAAGGATGCTGAGAAGTGAGCAAAGAGTCTCTCTTTCTTTATCTCTCTCTTTCTCTCTCCCTCTAGCTCTGTATCTCTCTCTTTTTCAACAGGTGTCCTCTTAGGGTGGAGAGGAGCTTGTTACTGGCCGTGATCTTCGCCCACGCTCTGTAAAATGTAAGAGCGCTGGCAGCAGCTCGGTCTGAATTATGACGCTGAAATGGACTTTGTCTAGAATAGCATGTATTTATGCATCTGATAAAGAAAAGCTGCAATATACCTCTACATGGGCCTGCATAGGGCTTAGCTACTTTTTACAGATTGCATAGTGCTCTTTAAACTACAGCTCTGAAAAAAATGAAGAGACCACTGCACATTTTTCTGATGTCACCCCTATGGTTGCTGAGTGACATTCAAATGAGTTGACGGTCAAATTCAAAATTAAGAGACCACTGCCAATTTGAATATGACCGTCAACTCATTCAAATGTCACTCAGCAACCATAGGATGACAGAAAAATGTGCAGTGGTCTCTTAATTGTTTTCAGAGCTGTGCTGCCAAGGAACTGAAAAACAAAAGATATTTTTATGTTCCACATTCTGTGTTTGCCTCATAACCAAAACAAAAGTGTGGATTTTAAAAACTGAGTTGTTATTTCTAAACAAAACTATCATGCCTTCCCCTGGCATTCTTTGTTAGGTATGTCATACTTATCACAATAGAGTACCAACGAACGAATGAATGAATCACTGTTGTCTGCCAAAGAGTCATTCGTCACCGTCAGTAGATTTTGGCACCACCTTTGTGAATACACTCCCTCTCCAAGTGTACTTATGATGGCCACAAATATCAGGGGTATGGTGGATTGTGTTTTATCACACCGTTAATGTCTCGGGGAAGGTCACTGACAGTGAAAGGTTTGGCGGTGGCCTTTATCGTATTAAAAACGCGGCTTGAAATACAGGCTGTCTTCAGGGGGCTGAGGGTACTCTCTCTCTCTCTCCCTCCATCTCTCTCTCACTCCATCTCTCTCTCTCTCTCTCTCTCACTCACTCACTCCATCTCAGTTTGCATGTGAGTGTCCCGTGTCCACTCCCACAGAGCCTCGCCTCGAGGCAAAGCCATTAGATATAATCCATTTGGAGTCTGGCTGAGATTATAATTCAGGGCCCCCCATCTCCTCCCCTCCTCTTTCTCTTTTTCTGTTTCTCTCGCCCCTCACTTCGCGACTTGGGGGAGGGGGGGGGGATAGATATGAGAGGGGTATCCTTGAGGACCAGACAGGACGTATTTCATATCGCTCCGGTAGCTTAATGCTCTTTTCGTTTATCCGCTGGTACGTCGCCTGCTGCTTATCAGC
>NC_055970.1:2818911-2823911 GCF_018492685.1 Alosa sapidissima
TTTTTACTAAAAACAATACTAACTAGATTTTTTATCTTAATATAAGATTATAACACTTGGTAAGATAACATTTTTTGCAGTGTATGTATTTCTGTGTGCATATATATGGGAGCTCTTCAAAAGACTGCAGCCTAAGTGCTTGGTTGTCCATGCGTAGCATCTTGACAGGAGCATGTTGTTGTCAGATTGAACATCTCTTTACTGTTGATTCATTCAGAAGAAAATTAGCAGTGATTTATCACTGGCAGAGATAGCTTCACGTGAGATGTAGATGCCCCCAGAAAAGGATTCTAATAGCTTTGCAGCACCACTTGTTGAAACATAGATTTTTTTCAAGAGGGTGGATGTTGTTCTGCACACTGGAAAGATTTGTCTATGTCAATAATGATTATCAGCCATCCTGGCTCATTATAAAGCTAATAACAACAAATAAGATCCATGCCTCCGCATAATAAACGCTTCTTCTGAAAAATTCAAACACGGTATTATCTTGGAGAAAACAACCACCTAAAATAAGACTGCTTTTGTACTCTTTCATAGCATGGCTAATTGGCACTGAATTTAATTTCTTAACTTCCAAGCACATTTCTAAGCCACAAAAAATAGTCATCTTTTTAAAAAATCATATTGTTTGACTCGTGAATCCTGTGCCAAACATTCATTTCCATTCTCGTTTAGAGCTGAAATCCACAAGCCTCTCATTCGTTATTAATGCAGCTCATCAATTGCAAAGGCCTCTTTTCCCCACAGACTTATTTGGATATATTTGGAGAAATGTGAGGCACTGGCGGAGGTATTTCAGGGGAAATAATTGGATGAACACCAGGACAGATATCCTCCCATTTAACACAACAAGGCTCTGTTCAGTAATTCTATTACATTTTATTACAATACATATGTAATTGCACATGGCAGGATTGCTGGAAAGTTGCATTTATGAATCACACAAGTGCACCTAAATGCCTTGCACCCTCATATCAAATAGGTACAGATAATTCAAATCTAACATATCTTTTAATTTTATAATAATTCTAGACAGTTATAGCACTGCCTGCCTAATTACTCGTTCTTTAATTTTATTACAGCAGAATTGGGGGGAAAAAGAGGTCAGTGATTGCAGAGCCATAATTTGGCACAAAATGCCGCCATTCCCATCTCCCCAATTTGTTTGCCTGATTCAATAAGTCCCCTATCCCCTATCATGTTTTGTGTGCTGTTACTCTGTGTGTGTGGGTGTGTGTGCACTTGTGTGTGTGTGTGTCTGTGTGTGCGTACTGCAATGCTGCGTGTGTTTCCATATTTGTCACACATAAGGTCAGGCCACCACAAAGACGCACACTTCAAGCACACCCGTGTCATTATCAGATCAGCGTATTTTGCGAGCCTCCGTCAGGCTGGGCTGGCTTGTCTTTGGGCCAGCTCTGCTCCGTCAGGCTGGGCTGGCGTGTCTTTGGGCCAGCTCTGCTCCGTCAGGCTGGGCTGGCGTGTCTTTGGGCCAGCTCTGCTCCGTCAGGCTGGGCTGGCGTGTCTTTGGGCCAGCTCTGCTCTGCCCTTTCTCCTCCCCCCGCCACTCCGCGTGCTGCTAATGGGACCGTAATACAGATGATGGCAGAGTGAACAGGGCCCAGGCCGTAATTAACCATCATTGACCCCCCTCGGCTGCAATCACGCGCCACAGACAGGGAGGACAGCCTTCCATCAGAGTCACAATGAGGGGATTGGATTCTTGATGTCTGGTGGCGTTGAATGTAAGACATGACATTTGGATTTAGATACTCTAGGTGTAAAGGATATTATTGTGGACAACATTGTTTTGCTTTGTTTTTCATCTGTTTCATCTTTGTTTTTGCTCTAAAAGAATTTGAACTATATTGCTTCTGAGATATTGTACATGTCTATCTTATCGAGGGAATGATATCACAATGCATTAAAACTGTATTCAATATCTGCAATAAAGCTGGAACAGCAGGCTTTAATGCATACCGCACACATCAGAATACATGTAGAGCATACAGATAACACTAATTTGATCTGAGTTTTAGATGATGCTCAGTTTGACAGCATTTAATCGACTCTGATGCCAAGCTGGCCCAGGGCCAGCCATCGCTCAGAGCCAATAAGCAAGGCCAGTTATTTTTTATTTCAGTGAAAACTTCCGGGAGGCCCGATCCATCCATGTTCCTTTTCTGGCAAATATCACAGTTGTGCATTTGCAGGCAGAAATCAATACAATTTATCTCCCAGTCAGCGAAACCGAAGTTCTGGATTCGGTTGAGATAGAGCTAGACAGTCTGTTGAATACAAAATATCAGCACAACAGTGATGCACGCCTGTGAATGTCACTGTAGCTGCTGAAGAACTAATCTCTCTGATACCCTAACACCCACACGCCCAGACCCCAAATATCGAATGGATACATTTACGTCAGGACAGAAGTTAACAATATTGGGCTTCTCCTCAGAGGCCTACTATGGCTATGGCTGAAATCATGGACAGTGTTGAAGAAAGACACGTAGAATAGAGAGAGGTGATTACTCTCGCAAGCTAATTTACAACAAGCAAAAGGCCTCTACGCTCCCTTGCCCAAAGTCCCTCAGGCAATGGCCTTTACTTCCCTTTTATTTGCTCTCTGCTGACACCCTGTTAACCCTCTCAGGTCCTGGGAAATTAGAGCTGCAATGAGCTGCTGGCACTCAGAGCTTGAAACTGGGGCCTCCAGCTTGTGGCAAATCATTTACTTTGAATTGCTCTAGGGAAGGCAATCCAATGTGGTAGACATGTATTACATTTAGTAGCATGTCTGATGACTGAATAAGGATAAGCAGGAAGACCAGACCAGACCAGACCTTTTTTTAATATGTAAAAAAGAATGAGCATCAGTTATTATGACCGCCGCGCAGCGAAGCGGCGGTCATATAGGTTTAGTCAGATTTTTTTTTTTTTTCTTTTTTTTTTTTTTTTTCTTTTTCGCATGCCCAAATTTCCGTCAATGATTCCCGGGACACTGAAAGACCGGGGTACACGAAACTTGGTGGACATGTAACCCCACATGGATAGCATGGAACCATCGTTTTTCGTTTTGATCTGTAGCCCCCCCGCTGAATTGGACCCCCCGAAAGGAGGGTAGGGCAGACACAGTTTTCTGTGAATATCTCGAAAACCGTAGGGTTTAGGAGGACCATTTTTTTTTTGTATGTTGATCTCAAGGGGCCATGTCAACCCATTCCATAACCACTCATTTCATGTATAGCGCCACCTAGTTAAACACAAAAAAGTAAAAATGAGGTGGTGTAATTGAAGGTATCTGTGACCTAACATAGTCAAAACTGCACGAAATTGGAAGTGTAGGATCATTATGACACCCTCTGTATGCACGCCAAGTTTTGTGGAATTCCGTTCATGGGGGGCCACACAATAAATTAATTTATGTTACTATACACCAACTGGCCTGTAGGTGGCCGGAGACAGTTTTCTGTGAATATCTCGAGAACCGTAGGGCCTAGGAGGTCCACCTTTTTTTTGTATGTTGGTCTTAAGGGGGCATGTCAACCCATCCCATTACCACTTATTTCATGTATAGCGCCACCTAGTTAAAAATTAAAAAGCAAAAAATTAGGTGTTTTCATCTCAATATCTCTGGCTGACAAGGTCAAAACTGCACGAAATTAAAAGTGTAGGATCATTATGACACCCTCTGAATGCATGCCAAGTTTTGTGTACTTTCGTTCATGGGGGGCCTTACAATAAAATAATTTATGTGTACATTTAGTGACGTACACCAACAAGGATTCCCGGGACACTGAAAGACCGGGGTACACAAAACTTGGTGGGCATGTACCCCCACATGGATAGCATGGAACCGTCAATTTTCGTTTTCATCTGCAGCCCCCCCGCTGGACTGGACCCCCCGAAAGGAGGGTAGGGCAGACACAGTTCTCTGTGAATCTTTTATGGTATGTTGGTCTCAAGGGCCCACATCAACCTGGCTCATAATCACTCATTTGTGATTTGCCCCCCCCCCCCGGGTAAAAAATGAAAATCAGTAGGATTAAAAGAAAGCCAAAATAAATATTCATCATCATCATCATGGCTGCATTTTCAGTATTGGCGAGAAGTAGTCGTTTGTCCACTAGATGGCGCATCGTTGCAGTGAGACGTAATTTTGTTGGAAGTTAAAAGTGGGTTGGAAAAAACAATGGACGCTTCATACAAGGACTGTAATTTACCGCAGCGAACATCTAATAAGGATAGGACGATGTTCACATGAAGTGTAATTCCCATTTCTTCTTGAAGCCGAAATAAATCTGAGGATGTTTATTGGACATGCTTGGTTTTTACTGCAGGTACGTTAATCTTGTAATATCAATAAGGACCTAGGTAATGTTACCGTTAGCGTTGGTTGAGTGATGGAGGCATTTGATTTATTGCATTTGTAGAAAACTATAAATGCGGTTATACCAAGCAAATGTATAGCAGCACTGTTTGTATCTTTCGACTGTCATTTATTGCACGTGCTACAAAATCATTCTGTGCAATGGAAGATTTACCAACGTTACACCGGTCTGATACAGTTTTGCCTATACATACGTGAGACTGAGACGCCTGTTTATTTTGTTTTAAGTGCGTGCAGGGTGTGAGAGGGGAATCGATGTGCTTTGATTACAGCTTGGTAGTTGTAGTCTGTGAAATTAAAAAGCACGTGTGTGTGAAGTATCCAAACAATGACACCTTCATTTCATTATGGCTGCTTTAGCAAAACACCTTAAGCTACTGTGTGGGTCCCATTTAGAAGTGGCTACTTCATTCGCGCTTTCCTTGACTCATGGAGCTGCGTGAATCTTATTACAACTTTTCGCCACGATATGACAGTTTAAGTCCGCTTGATACTGTAAGGCGTAAGCCATTGGTTTCCAAAGGAGATTTTATTTGTGTCGCCAGCATAGCCTATTGACAATTTATGTTGTAAATAGGCCTACCTTATAATCCTACCTGTAGCTTAG
>NC_055970.1:2828911-2848911 GCF_018492685.1 Alosa sapidissima
CCTCTCCGTCTCTCCCTCCCTGTCTTGCTCTCTCTAAATGGCTGATTTACTGTGTATATTCACAGACTACCCAGAATCCCCTCAGCACAGTGGAGTGAGATCCTTGCTGCCGCCGGTGCACTCAGTCTTCTGCTCAGACATTCATTTGGTCGTTCAATAGTTTGCTCCTTTCGTTCGCCCTTCTGTACAGGAGCAGTCAGCTCAGAATGGAATCGCGAGGCCATTTATTGAAACAGATTAATTCCTCTGCATTGCTTTATTTATGGGGCTGTCTTTGACAGAGCTCGACCACCCTCATCACACGGCGTCAAACTGCCTTGCAATGGACGCAAGCGCGCCTAAATTGCCATGAATTATACAAGAGAGTCTGTAAATAAAACAGTAGGACGGGGGTTGGCATGCAGCGTGGCCCAACAGACTCTGAGAGTTTAGCCAAACACACATGCCCGCAGACACGTGTACATGCACGCACACACACACACACACACACACACACACACATACACAAACTCTCCACTGTTAGATAAGAAAACAGCTCTTCCCTGGGGAGGTGGTCTGCTGCACATTAGTTAAGCACAGGAGGAGCCAACTAAAGGACACACACACACACACACAAACTCACCTACATATACACACATACACACAAACACACACACCTAGATACACTTAGAAGCATGCGCGCGCACGCACACATACATTGAGAAACGTACAGTACACACACACTGGGCGTTGGTCCAGTCTAGGCAGGGGAGGTACGGCAAGGGAAGTGAGGGACAGTGTGGCCTTGCTGTGGACACGAGTGTCGGAACACTGAGCTCAGGCAGAGCACTCAGAACAGAAGGTGTCTCACCACAGGGACGTTGGGGTGGGAGTGTGTGTGTGTGGGGGGGGGGGGGGGGGTGCTAAAGGAAAGCAGCACAGGCGACCGCAGACACACACCCTTTCCCTCATGCCAGAATCCTCAAATCAGCAGAGCACAGGGCTCTACAGGCTTGCAGACAACACCATAGAGTGTGTGTGTACATGACATGAGCAGTGGTGGGTAGAGTACTGAAAATCTATACTCAAGTACAAGTATATGTACTTCCTTCAAAATCTACTTGAGTAAAAGTAAATATTCCAATTGGACAAACCTACTCGAGTAAAAGTAAAAAAGTACTTTGTTATGAAACTACTCAAATTACAAGTTACTTTTCATTTTTGTATTGATGTGCTTGGATCAGTGAAAAAGACATAACAGGCCCTATTTTGGTGATCTAAAACACATGGTCACTTGCGGATAGCTTAAATACATTTAGGGGTTTGTCCAGTCCACACTCGGGGTGGTTTTGTTATCAAACGTCAGGCACCTGGTGCAAAAACCAGGCGCCTGGTGCTTAAACCAATCAGAATGACACCTGTCATTCCCTTTAGAAGCAAGCACTGCAACTTCAAACAGCACATCTGTATTTTGATAGTCAGTGGCGCATTTCAAGGAATCAAATTGAAACACAACTACCAAAGTAGGGAGAGAGAGAGAGGGAGATGATAGCTGGAACAAGTTACCAACTATTACATTTTGGTTAAGCAATCTACAAAATCCCATACAATAATTGCTGCATATAATCAGCAAGTTACATTGTGTTGTCAACCCTTCCTGAAGCATACATTCTACTAGTTATATCAGGTTCTCCAACCTTTTTGGGATTGAGGGCTACCTGAAGGATCCAAAATCATAGGGCTACTCATTTGAAACAAACAGACCCTCACTCCTTTTTTGCGAGGGTGATCCTCCTAAATAATAGACCTATGTGATTTTTACATTTAAGTTATCAATATTATGTAGGCCTTTGAGCCTTTATATATTAAGCAACTGTATTTTCATCTGATTCTTCAATACATCAATATCAATATGCAACACTGATCGTTTTTGTTCAGTTAGTTCAATTCAAAGTTTCCATGAGGAATCTGATTTAATTTTTTAAACGAAAAAGCCATCTTTAATGCAATTAATAATGTAGATTACAAATAGCATGCCCACCATTCATAATTCAGAGGTTGTTTAAGTTCTGATTTCAGTGAACAATTCGGTTGTAACATTCAATAGCAATCACCAACACCATTCTAACTTAGGAAGACGCCTTATTGCACATCTGAAATCTCTCCATGATCTGACAGTCCTATTGGTATGCCACAAGATTTTCAACGCTATTGCTACACTAGTAGGCTACAGAGGAGAAAGGGCCCGTGACCTAAAGCAATTGTTTTTCAGTCCTTGAACAATCATGCACGAACCGTACGGACACGGAATAGCCACAGAACTTTTGCAGAGATATGCTTGCATTGGCTACACCAGATGAGCAAGCTAATATAGCCAATATTACAGATGCATGGCCTACAATTAAATATCCACAATGGAGGATGTTTTAGAGCGTGATCTGCAGGCGACTTGTTGGCTATTTTTAGAAAGTGCGCTGTGGGCGCCGTAAAGGCATCCCGCAGGCTATCCCGCGGGCACCATTTTTGGAGACCCCTGAGTTATGTCAAGAAATAGCCTTTGTTTCAGTCGAATACAGCTAGTACTAGCTCGCTAAGTAGCACTACGAGAACCACTGATAGAAAATAATACCTCAACATTTTGAAGGCTGATATTGTTATGCTTAGGCTGACATTCCTTTCATTATACGGTTGTCTCCCTTCCTTCGCATGGGACGGAACAGTGTTGCAGATGTGGCCAGACGTTGGCCATGGGAGTGGGGGCTGCTTTTGGTAGTAGGCTACTAACGTTCTATCTCTGCATCCATGGCGTTTCTAGTCCTCAGTACCAACGTAACGGCCGACTCGCTTCTCTGCTGTGTAACAATGTTGCAACCTAGGGAGGGCGCGTCGCTAACGTGTATGCTTGTGTTCCAGTCAACGAAGATATGTGTAGCCTACTTCTATCGAAATACTCATTTTAATGAAGGCCCAATGGGAAATGTAATTGAGTAAAGAGTACAATTCTAGTTCAAATATTTACTCGAGTAAGAGTAAAATTACAGCCTTAAAAAAGGAACGTGGAAAGTATTCGTTACCCGAAAAAAGTACTTTTTTTTACTCATTTGCGTTACTTGTAACGCGTTACTACCCACCACTGGACATGAGTGTGTGTTTGTGTGTGTGTATGTGTGTAAAACCTCATCTCTTCATGAACTCTAATACAACTCTTTGCTGGAGCGGAATGCTGCCTCACTTAAGTATAAGTATATATACTTTTTTGATCCCGTGAGGGAAATTTGGTCTCTGCATTTAACCCAATCGGTGAATTAGTGAAACACACTCAGCACACAGTGAGGTAAAGCACACACTAATCCCAGCGCAGTGAGCTGCCTGCTTCAACGGCGGCGCTCGGGGAGCAGTGAGGGGTTAGATGCCTTGCTCAAGGGCACTTCAGCCGCGGCCCACTGGTCGGGGCTCGAACCGGCAACCCTCCGGTTACAAGTCCAGAGTGCTAACCAGTGCTAACCAGTGGGCCACGGCTGCCCACTTCTGGGTTGCTTTAACATAAAGAGAAAGAGGAGCTCAAAGTAAACCTTCCTTACCTTCGGCGGGGGCGCTGCTAGGAAATTTGGGCCCTATGACAGACAATAGTAAAATACTAATACTATATTCTATATATGCTCCCTGGGCCCCCCCTGTCAGTGCTGGGCCCTTAGAATCTTCCTAACTGCCCCACCCCCCACCCCCAGAACTATGGGCTCCAAGAGATAGTTCTGTAAATAAAGTATGGGCTCCAAGAGATACTTTATTTATTTTTAAAAGGCAACGTTTCCATCTCAACAGATCTTCATCAGGCAAATAAGAACTTCTCTCACTGACACGTTTTGTTTGTTTTGGATGTGCGCACCCGTCTCTACAATTCCGTTCTCCCATGACACGCAGCACTGGCTCCATTGGCATCTGATTGTTTGGAAGGTGCTGTCTGATAGGTATGTTTTGATGAGGAAAGTGATGGCAACTGACAGACTAAATGTAATGACACAAAAAGAAAGATGTGGTATGGAACAGGAAATTCCATCCACTCTAAAAATTCCCTTTCCAGCAGCCGTCTTGCACTTCAGTGACGCACACTGAAATTGGAAACTTAGTCATGCAGCACTAATACAGACACTGGTTCCATGGGCAGCTGCTGTTTGGCTGACGTGTATGTTGGTCTTGACGTACAGTACACACACACTGGGCGTTGGTCCAGTCTAGGCAGGGGAGGTACGGCAAGGGAAGTGAGGGACAGTGTGGCCTTGCTGTGGACACGAGTGTCGGAACACTGAGCTCAGGCAGAGCACTCAGAACAGAAGGTGTCTCACCACAGGGACGTTGGGGTGGGAGTGTGTGTGTGTGGGGGGGGGGGGGGGGGGGTGCTAAAGGAAAGCAGCACAGGCGACCGCAGACACACACCCTTTCCCTCATGCCAGAATCCTCAAATCAGCAGAGCACAGGGCTCTACAGGCTTGCAGACAACACCATAGAGTGTGTGTGTACATGACATGAGCAGTGGTGGGTAGAGTACTGAAAATCTATACTCAAGTACAAGTATATGTACTTCCTTCAAAATCTACTTGAGTAAAAGTAAATATTCCAATTGGACAAACCTACTCGAGTAAAAGTAAAAAAGTACTTTGTTATGAAACTACTCAAATTACAAGTTACTTTTCATTTTTGTATTGATGTGCTTGGATCAGTGAAAAAGACATAACAGGCCCTATTTTGGTGATCTAAAACACATGGTCACTTGCGGATAGCTTAAATACATTTAGGGGTTTGTCCAGTCCACACTCGGGGTGGTTTTGTTATCAAACGTCAGGCACCTGGTGCAAAAACCAGGCGCCTGGTGCTTAAACCAATCAGAATGACACCTGTCATTCCCTTTAGAAGCAAGCACTGCAACTTCAAACAGCACATCTGTATTTTGATAGTCAGTGGCGCATTTCAAGGAATCAAATTGAAACACAACTACCAAAGTAGGGAGAGAGAGAGAGGGAGATGATAGCTGGAACAAGTTACCAACTATTACATTTTGGTTAAGCAATCTACAAAATCCCATACAATAATTGCTGCATATAATCAGCAAGTTACATTGTGTTGTCAACCCTTCCTGAAGCATACATTCTACTAGTTATATCAGGTTCTCCAACCTTTTTGGGATTGAGGGCTACCTGAAGGATCCAAAATCATAGGGCTACTCATTTGAAACAAACAGACCCTCACTCCTTTTTTGCGAGGGTGATCCTCCTAAATAATAGACCTATGTGATTTTTACATTTAAGTTATCAATATTATGTAGGCCTTTGAGCCTTTATATATTAAGCAACTGTATTTTCATCTGATTCTTCAATACATCAATATCAATATGCAACACTGATCGTTTTTGTTCAGTTAGTTCAATTCAAAGTTTCCATGAGGAATCTGATTTAATTTTTTAAACGAAAAAGCCATCTTTAATGCAATTAATAATGTAGATTACAAATAGCATGCCCACCATTCATAATTCAGAGGTTGTTTAAGTTCTGATTTCAGTGAACAATTCGGTTGTAACATTCAATAGCAATCACCAACACCATTCTAACTTAGGAAGACGCCTTATTGCACATCTGAAATCTCTCCATGATCTGACAGTCCTATTGGTATGCCACAAGATTTTCAACGCTATTGCTACACTAGTAGGCTACAGAGGAGAAAGGGCCCGTGACCTAAAGCAATTGTTTTTCAGTCCTTGAACAATCATGCACGAACCGTACGGACACGGAATAGCCACAGAACTTTTGCAGAGATATGCTTGCATTGGCTACACCAGATGAGCAAGCTAATATAGCCAATATTACAGATGCATGGCCTACAATTAAATATCCACAATGGAGGATGTTTTAGAGCGTGATCTGCAGGCGACTTGTTGGCTATTTTTAGAAAGTGCGCTGTGGGCGCCGTAAAGGCATCCCGCAGGCTATCCCGCGGGCACCATTTTTGGAGACCCCTGAGTTATGTCAAGAAATAGCCTTTGTTTCAGTCGAATACAGCTAGTACTAGCTCGCTAAGTAGCACTACGAGAACCACTGATAGAAAATAATACCTCAACATTTTGAAGGCTGATATTGTTATGCTTAGGCTGACATTCCTTTCATTATACGGTTGTCTCCCTTCCTTCGCATGGGACGGAACAGTGTTGCAGATGTGGCCAGACGTTGGCCATGGGAGTGGGGGCTGCTTTTGGTAGTAGGCTACTAACGTTCTATCTCTGCATCCATGGCGTTTCTAGTCCTCAGTACCAACGTAACGGCCGACTCGCTTCTCTGCTGTGTAACAATGTTGCAACCTAGGGAGGGCGCGTCGCTAACGTGTATGCTTGTGTTCCAGTCAACGAAGATATGTGTAGCCTACTTCTATCGAAATACTCATTTTAATGAAGGCCCAATGGGAAATGTAATTGAGTAAAGAGTACAATTCTAGTTCAAATATTTACTCGAGTAAGAGTAAAATTACAGCCTTAAAAAAGGAACGTGGAAAGTATTCGTTACCCGAAAAAAGTACTTTTTTTTACTCATTTGCGTTACTTGTAACGCGTTACTACCCACCACTGGACATGAGTGTGTGTTTGTGTGTGTGTATGTGTGTAAAACCTCATCTCTTCATGAACTCTAATACAACTCTTTGCTGGAGCGGAATGCTGCCTCACTTAAGTATAAGTATATATACTTTTTTGATCCCGTGAGGGAAATTTGGTCTCTGCATTTAACCCAATCGGTGAATTAGTGAAACACACTCAGCACACAGTGAGGTAAAGCACACACTAATCCCAGCGCAGTGAGCTGCCTGCTTCAACGGCGGCGCTCGGGGAGCAGTGAGGGGTTAGATGCCTTGCTCAAGGGCACTTCAGCCGCGGCCCACTGGTCGGGGCTCGAACCGGCAACCCTCCGGTTACAAGTCCAGAGTGCTAACCAGTGCTAACCAGTGGGCCACGGCTGCCCACTTCTGGGTTGCTTTAACATAAAGAGAAAGAGGAGCTCAAAGTAAACCTTCCTTACCTTCGGCGGGGGCGCTGCTAGGAAATTTGGGCCCTATGACAGACAATAGTAAAATACTAATACTATATTCTATATATGCTCCCTGGGCCCCCCCTGTCAGTGCTGGGCCCTTAGAATCTTCCTAACTGCCCCACCCCCCACCCCCAGAACTATGGGCTCCAAGAGATAGTTCTGTAAATAAAGTATGGGCTCCAAGAGATACTTTATTTATTTTTAAAAGGCAACGTTTCCATCTCAACAGATCTTCATCAGGCAAATAAGAACTTCTCTCACTGACACGTTTTGTTTGTTTTGGATGTGCGCACCCGTCTCTACAATTCCGTTCTCCCATGACACGCAGCACTGGCTCCATTGGCATCTGATTGTTTGGAAGGTGCTGTCTGATAGGTATGTTTTGATGAGGAAAGTGATGGCAACTGACAGACTAAATGTAATGACACAAAAAGAAAGATGTGGTATGGAACAGGAAATTCCATCCACTCTAAAAATTCCCTTTCCAGCAGCCGTCTTGCACTTCAGTGACGCACACTGAAATTGGAAACTTAGTCATGCAGCACTAATACAGACACTGGTTCCATGGGCAGCTGCTGTTTGGCTGACGTGTATGTTGGTCTTGGATGAGAGAGAGAGGGGGTCTATGGCAGGATATATAAAAACAGCGTAGGAAAGCTGTGGGATGGATGATCATATAAAAGCAACACTTGACAGCCATGCTTTATGGCTCTGATGATACCAGGTAGAAAAGCGCCAGTGGTTTTGAATGCCTTGGCAACTGACTGCAGAGAGGAACTGGGCCGAATCGGGGCCAGGTGAGGACCGGAGTGTGATGCGCTGCGCTGTCAGCCGACGCCTGGATAAGAGACTGTCTTTGACAGCATTGCACAGCCACCTTAAGTGTCCCTCCTCCTCCAGCCTGGCGCAAGGGCACAGGCGGCCGTGTGGTGTGCTGTGGTGACGGTGTGGTGGCGGCATTATGAGTAGTGGTGACAGCCCTGTCAGTGTTGTCACCTCCACCATCTGGACTCACACACTACAGGGTCACGGAGGTCACACTCATGACAGACGACAAGGTTAGCCACAGATAACACCCCCAGTATACACACACACACACACACACACACACACACAGACACACACAAAATGTCTCTTAGCCTGGTCTTTCTGAACAGAGGGACAGGTGGTAATAGAGTCTAATAGAGCCTTATGGAGATGTCGTACTCTGCGGAGCCTCCTCCACCCGCTCCCGTGAGAGGGAGACGTCCATCCATCCACGGTGGGCCAAGGACAGGGGACAATGAAGAGATTACACACTGGGGTCTGCATTGAAGAGTGTGGATACAACTTGTGGACTGATGAGCAAAAGCGTGTGTGTGTGTGTGTGTGTGTGTGTGTGTGTGTGTGTGTGTTGAGTGTAGGAGTACAGTGCTTTCAGTTTGTGCGCATTGGTTTTATTTTGAGTAAATCTGGTTTGTTGTTTGGTGGGTCATTCTCTAATTTAGGGTACATTTCATGTCTGCAAAAAAGCACAAGAGCACTGTCCTTTCTCAGTGGAACATTAAGTGTCTCAATATAGTATATTAATTCAGTGTTACATATCTGTTATCTGCAGAGCTTAAACATTAACTGTTTTTATTTTTTTTTTTAAATTAAAAACATGTTTTTACTTAACATAGTCCGTTCAGTGCCTCTCCTAATAATGTCCAATGGATTAATTTAGGCATAGGTGGACTCTGATCAAGTTGTAGAAGCATGTCAAGGACCATTGATAGAAGTAGGATGCACCAGAGCTCAATTGCAATACTCACGTAAATGGAATATTTCAGTCTTTTATTTTTTATAATTTTACAAAACACTCCAAACACCTGCTTTTTGTGGAGTGTTGGAGTATTGTGAGTAGATTGATGATAAAAAAAATGAATTGAATCAATTTTGAGATGAGTCTGAAACAACAAAATGTGGAAAACTTGAAAGGGTCTGAAAACTTTCCGGTTGCACTGTATACCTCTTTTGGCCTTTATTCTGCCAGTCTTCTTCTGTCTGAAATAAACAATCAGTATATTGTTTAATAATGTACAGACAAAACATGTGGGTAACTGGGAACATTAAATGCATAAACCTGTTTCTGTCTTGCCTCATGAACTCTACCTTCTGCACTGAGGTGGATGGTTGTCTGGACTGTCCGGTGGTGTAATTACGTTCTCAAGCCTGCTCTCTCTCTCTCTCTCTCTCTCTCTCTCTCTCTGCTATTCTGTTTTGCTTTCTTCCAGTAGGCACTCTTTCTTCTTTTCTCTCTCTCACTCATATCTGCAACTGTCTTCACCTTTTCCTTGTGACCTGAGCCTGTGCCATGCCTCTCTCTGCTTCTCCAAACATGCTGTCCTTCTTTCAGGATCTGCATCACGATGAGCCCTGTACCTTCACTGGCTCTCAGCTGCTGACACCTATTTAAATGTATAATTTTTAAAAGTAAAATAATATATCTATATAAAATGTATATATACACATGTTCAGTCCATATAAATAACATAGAAACAATTTATGATCATGATATGCCATAGAGCACTGGTGTAACTTAGTTGAAAGATAGTTGACCGTAACTTAGTTGACAATTTCCCTATGTCTTCCCCATAACAGAAATGGTGGATCTAGCCTAGCTAACCACATGTAATTTTTGTGAGCAGGCTAATGTAAGAATTCAACACAAAATGTCATTATAATAAATAAAACTTTTTAGCCATGACAATGTACATAACATAGTTGACGGTTATTAATATGGCGGTTGACAATATGCTTTTCTACATCAAATATTGAAAAAACTGAGAGGAAACTCACCATGGTGTGTTTGAAATGGCCTCCACAGAGGAAAATGACATTATATGGTGCTGGTCACATGCTCTTTGGACAAAACATTTTTGAGTTGCTGGGGGAGGTTTTGTTTGTAACATAGTTGACCAACATTTTGTGGACACAAATAAATTAATATAGCCTGACGTTGTCATACTCAAATTGTAGTCAGAATATGAGTCTGATACTGCTCCATTGGGACGTAATTATGGGGCGTGCTTCAACCGATACGGGGGGGGGGGGGGAATGCCTCTGCACTCAATTGGATAGACCTAACCAATCAGAGCAACAAAATATCTTACCGTGAGGTGTAGGAAGAAAACACACGAACCATCCTTCTGCTCCTATATCCCCTCCGTTTTTAAAATAATTCTGTTGAACAGTGATATGCTACAAACATGTTAAACAGCTGGGAAAGGCTGTCGCAAATCCCTCGAACAGGTGGTCAATCAGATTTCAAACGAACGAGGGAACATGTCGCAATGCAACAGCGCTGTTTTCCCTTGATGAAAGTGAAACCACCAGTTTTCCCACATCTCAACTTTGGCCAAAGTTTTCAGAAATAATTGTTTTCAGTGATACAAACTCATTAAATAATATGAATTTTCCATATGGGGTCTTAAAAGCCATGTATCCTTCTAGCCACAGCGTTTTTGTTTCAAACATAAGCCTAATCTAAGCGTGCTCAGATGACGTGATAGACCAGGCGCTGTTGCTCACCTGTCCATCATCGTAAAGCCTGATTTGATTGGTCCGCCCTATTTAGGGCGAGCATACTTGCCCCACAATGGAGCAATGCCAGACCGAACTTCCCGTGGAGCGGGACTAAGTTCGGAATGGCACCCAGGCTAAAATTAATATATTTTAAGTATTTAAATAAAAAACTATTATTTTCCTTTAATATTAAGACTTATAAAAAAGATTGCAAAATAATTTATTTATTTCAATCGTTTTAATGGATGTTTTTGGACCCTCAACTTTCTCACATTGAAATCAGACATGGACAAAACTGTACATTTAGGGCCATAATGACTCATTTTAAGCAAAATGAAGAATATATTGCACATATTGTCTGTGATGTTATTTCATGAAGCAAGTTTACACATAAAATGTCATTTGTTTGAAGACATTTGATTGTATAAGTATATTTAACGTCAGTGGACATGCAGTGTACCCTAAATTATAGAATCACCCTGGTATGTGTATGTATTTCTATATGTGTGTGTGTAGCACCGTGTGTGTGTGTGTGTGTGTGTGTGTGTGTGTGTGTGTGTGTTTGTCTGTGGGGTGACTGTCACACAGTGCCTGCAGCAGGTGAAAATGAGACACCCTCCTGCCAGCCCCCCAGCAGAAGGTCTTCGACGAGCAGCTTATCTCTGAGATATCGACACCTCGGCTCGTGTCCCCTACACCTCCGCTCTCTTCCTGTGCCCTCGCCTCTGCGGCGCGAGAGGCTCCCACCGTGCAACCGACTTCTTAAGTCACAGCTCCCCAGTAAATAGTGCTTCTTACTGCAGTTCACCTCGAGTTCAAGCCCCAATATGTACGCAGCAGAGGCAGCATCCCCTATCTCAGTGTAGCCTCCTGGGAGCCTTCTCCAGCCCTCCCCGAAAAATTCTTAACAGTGAGGCTTCGAGTCCTACTAACCGCTAATATATACAGTCACGGATAGACTTCAGAAGTTCCACTGAGGCACTGCAGTCCTTTCCAACACAGAAACACACAGACACAGAGAGATACAGACAGACAGAGACAGACACAGACACACACACAAAACACACAAATACACACACACACACACAAAACACACACACATACACATGCAAAGCCTTCAGCAAAAAAAGATTCTCAATTTTTACTGTATTTTGTATTTCAACATATTGTTGTGGATAATCTGATTTGTTATGGGAAACCACAGCCTCCCTGACAAATAAATTGCTGGAACCGAGTAAGCTCTGGTGTGGTGTGTGTGTGTGTGTTTGTGTATTTGTGTGTGTGTGTGTGTGTGTGTGTATTTGTGTCTTTTGTGTGTGTGTGTGTCTGTGTATATGTCTATGTCTGTGTCTGTCTCTGTCTGTCTGTTTGTGTATTTGTGTGTTTTTTGTGTGTGTGTGTGCATGTGACTGACTTTGAGTCAGTACTGGGGCTATGCCACCTCTCGCCTGTGAGCTAATAGTAGAGCTCCTGAGGGAGTTGCGGGGGGGGGGGGGGGGGACACTGACCACTGACTCAGGATGGAACCTCTAAAAAACAACAACCGCTGACCAGAAGCACAGCAGAGGAGAAGGGAGCGGAGAGTGAAGAGGGGAGGAGAGACGATGAGAGATGAGGAAGGAGAAGAGATCGAGGAGAAGAGAGAGAAGAAGGGTCATGAGAAAAGAGAGGAAATATGTGAAAGGAGACAAGGAAGGGTAAAGAAAGAGGAAGGAGAAGAGAGAGATGTATAGGCAGGAGGAGAGGGGCAAGAAAGGGAAGGACAGGACAGAGAAGTACCAGATAGGATAGGACAGGAAAAGAAAGAAAATGACATAGAATGGAAAGAACAATTGAAGGTCGACTGAGAGAGAGAGAGAAACTGGGAGAGAGAAAGATTGGGAGAGGTTGGAACTTTTTTGCTGGGCAATGTTCCTGTGTATTTTTGTTGTTGGCACATGTTATTTTGTTATTTCTAAAGATTTTCACCTCTTCGAAGCCAATTTGATGATAAACAAATTCGCAAATAGTTCACCTAGTATAGCTATACAGCATACACGTAGTGAGTCATTACCAAGAAAACCATTAGAGTCATTACCAAGAAAACCAGCCATGCAACTTCAAGAACAGCTGCCCGAGAATCGTGAAACATTACCTTGTCAGTAGATATAGCTCTTTGGAGATAATTTTTGCCTGTTGTTAATCATTCACCTCCACAACAAAAGCATTTTCATTGTGTACAGGGGGGATAAGTCACAAGAAGTTAGCTATTTACAACAGCAGAGTAATATAAATATATCAGGAGCTCTACAGTCACCAAAAATACCTAAACCTGCATAGTGTACCTTCACTGTAATCATCAGTAGACACATTTTTGTGATCATATGTGGTTGCCCTACCTACAGCATTGCTCGCATTTTGAAAAGAAAAGAAGCACATAACCAGTTCAGTGTGTTCTGACTGGGTGATCATGAAAATGTGCAACAACACATCATCAGTAGCAGACATCCCAAGTCTCCCGGAAGTTCCGGGAGTCTCCCGCATATTGATAGCGGCCCTGACGCCCGCAAATTAGATAAAATCTCCCGGAATCTAGAGTGAGCGACCAAGAGCGTGCATGCGAGACCGGGTGTGCATCTGAGTGTAGCGCGCACACGAGGGGAGAGAGAGAGAGAGGTGGTGCGTGTGTGTCTGAGTGCATCAAAGACAGAGAGCATCCTGATTGGCCTGTTTAGCTAAATCAACCAATCAGTTTTCAGTGTAGGCGGGCTTTTATGTCTTTTCTCCCGAACTTAATTAATCAGTTCAGTAGAAACAGGAGCATCATGGTAGAGTCAGTGCCTCAAAAAAAGGAAAATGTAAGACCCATTTCAAAGTGTAGGCTACCCTTGTCTCATAAGAGTAAAACATAATGATGGACCTAGTCTTGCACGCTGCACTGTTTGTAAACAGTGACTTTAGCATTGCCCACAGCGGGTTAAATGATTGCAAAAGACATGTTGAGGTGAGTTTAACAAGTGTCAATTCATGTGCATATTATTCAGGCCTATAGCCTACTAGATGGCTAGTTGCCAAGGCTACATGAAAAGACCAAACTACCAAAATCTACATATTTTATTTTCACAATTTCTATCTATAGGCCTTCCTTATTTGTTGTACTGACATTATTGTATAGGCTAAAGTTTTTTTTTCTTGATGCCTCCCTGTGATGCCTCCCTGAAATGACTTTTTGCAAGTTGGGATGTCTGCAGTAGGGTAAAACTAACCTGTCTCACGACTATCTAAACCCAGTTCACGTTCCCTATTAGTGGGTGAACAATCCAACGCTTGGTGAATTCTGCTTCACAATGATAGGAAGAGCCGACATCGAACGCCAATATCAATGGGAATGTTGCAGCACCACAATACGTAAGAACATTGCCCGGAATCATTACTCTAAAAGTTGCCCTGTATCATCAGCCCGACTGAGACGTTGAGAGACTGTGAGATTTGGGGGCTGAGAGGCCATGAAATTGGGAGATTGTGAGACTGAGACATTGAGAGACTGTGAGGTTGGGAGACTGTGAGACTGAGACATTGAGAGACTGTGAGACTGTGAGGTTGGAAGACTGTGAGACTGAGACATTGAGAGACTGTGAGGTTGGGAGACTGTGAGACTGAGACATTGAGAGACTGTGAGGTTGGGAGACTGTGAGACTGAGACATTAAGAAACTGTGAGACTGTGAGGTTGGGAGACTGTGAGACTGAGAGTGTAAAAACAGGCCCAGTGTTGCGCCAGGACGGGGATCCCAGCGGAGGACGCTCCACCAGCGCTGCCAAAAGCAGCAATCGAGCCCCACTTCCCACTTCCTCCACTAATCTCTCTCGCACAGGGAGGAGGATTAGAGCCCTCACACCCCAGACACACACACACACACACACACACACACAGTGAGATGTTTATATACACTCAGTCTGCATGCATGCCCACATGTGTACACATACACAAATATATACAGTACAGTACGTACATAAGCAAGATACAAACGCATTTGATGTATCATATGTATACTGTATTTAGTTATCACAATATAGGCCTACAGTATTATGAATATCATTCATTTTACTCACACACACACACACATACACAAACGCACACAAACAAGCGCACGAACAAGCACACAAACAAGCTGACTAATCATTCCCTCCGGTCCATCACCCATGGTTACCAGTTACCGTGCCTACCGGTTTCTCCAGCACCCTCTCGCATGCCCCCTGTTGGGACCGTTGGACCTGCTTCGACCCGCTTGACCCGGCGCACTGCCTGGCTGAGCGGCTGATTGGAGAGCAGCGTTTAGCACTGTGCTAGCGGCTAATCTAATGAGACACCAGGAGCCGCACAGACCAAATGGCACCAGCTCCCACGGCATGCCAAAGCGAGCGCCTAATGATCCAGACTAGTCATGGACAAACAAGCAAGGGAGAGGGAAGATAGGAAGAGTTTGTGTGTGTGTGTGTGTGTGTGAGAGAGAGTATAAAAGAGACAGAGAGAGGGAGAGAGAGTGAGTGTGAGAGAGAAAGTGAGGTGTGTGTGCCAGTGAATGTATGTGTGTGTGTGTGTGTGTGTGTGTGTGTGTGTTTGCCTGTACCTGTCTCTCTGTGTGTGTTTGTATTGTTGTTTTTGTGCTTCTGTGTGGAGGAAGGGGGAATGTCCTGTGCTAGTGTGTGGGTGTCGCCCAGGAGAGCATAATCGTACCTGATGAACGGTGGATTCAGGGCACATAGAATGTGTGTGGGTGTATTTATTCCTGTGTTAAGAGGAAGTTAAGAAAGGACTTAAAGTGTAGAGATACTGTTTACATTTATACATGTGTTGAGTGGGAAGGGGATCTTAAAAGAAGACAAAATTGTATTTCCCCTTAAGCCATGCACCTGAGTTGTGTAAAACATGGAGTCTTGAGTTCTTTTCCAGTCGAGGAGCGAGAGTTTAATTTAGCGTCCATTCCTGTGCAGCTGGATTAGCGGAAAAACAGAGAGGAATCCCGGAAGAGCTGTCGAGAGTGATGTTGGGCTGTCTGCCATGCCCCCAGGGCTGGACCACGCTTTGATGAAATCCAAACCCTCAAACAGAAACACTCGCTCCCGTTCTGCCGGGAGCGCGAGAGAGAGAGAGAGAGAGGGAGGAGAGAGAGAGAGAGAGAGAGAGAGAGAGAGAGAGAGAGAGAGAGGGAGAGAGAGGGACTACAGTATAGGGGATACGGGGGGGAAATATGAGCAGGGAAATGCTGTGTCGTAAAAGGAAAGAGCAAAGTGATCAAAGGCCCAGCCAGGCTGAGCAGGTCTCTAGTCTCAGGGGGGAGAGAGGGCAATAGAGGCCCAGCGTATGTGTGTGCGCGTGCGTCTATGTGTATATGTGTGTGCGTGCGTCTATGTGTGTGCGTGTGTGTGTGCGTGTGTGTGTGTGTGTGTGTGCGTCATACCTGTCAACATTTAGCTTTCCAAAAACGGCGGGGGGGGGGGGGGGGGTCAGTGTTTATACCGGATCTATGTTTGCATATTTAATACGTTTCATACACGTGTTTCAACACTGCATTTCGGTCGTTGCTTTTACCTTACCATTACCTTACGCATGCCAGTTATGTATCCACCAGCTGCCTGCCTGCAGCCTACTTCCAAAACTCCAAAGCTAGTCCGGCAGCCAAATGCCATAATTTAGGTGAACCTGTTTTTTTTTGCTGTTTCTTGTTGCCAAGGGGTAACTCAATAAGATTAGAGAGGGTGCCCGGTGATATCCCTTGGGCAATTCTCGATATTAAGCCTTTCTTGTCCAATGTGTTGAATATAAGGCGAGGCACCACAGGTGAATAGGGTAAAAAAATTAACTAGCAGATATCACTATGAAACTTCCCCAGTTGATTAATTACATTAATATGAAAAAAAAATGTATTACAAGTTATCTGTAATATAAAGTTTAAATATGCAAATTAAGCATAATCCAATTAAATATGTGCTGATTTGCATAAACTAAAAAAAAACTAAATCGGAACATTGGATGAAGCCAGGTTCAAAATTACTTTTTCATTGTGTTGACATACTAGATGAAAAGTCTTTACACAGGGAATTTTAGATATCTCTTTTATTTATTCCGTAAATCAGAAAGTACTGCCAATAGCCTTAAAAAATACATTTTGTCCATGTTTTTAGGAATAAAATGTCATATAAAAAGGCTAGGAATAATATTTCAACAAACCCCTCTCTAGAAGCCTTCTAAATATAGTTAGGTATAAGACTGGAAAGTTTGGTATGTAGGTGCTGAAGTACAGATTTCATTCTCAGAGTGGGAGAGGAAACTAATCCATGTGTGCTACATGCTAGCATCTCTCACTAGCACGTCTCTTAGGTGTGGATAGAGGTTTACCAGAGACTTTCTAATGAGGAGTCACAGCACTCAAAAAATCCTCCATAGAAATGCATGGGGTTAGTTTGTAACAGTTGTCTACACATAACCCGCCCCTTCCGCGGCAAAAAAGTCAACATGTGAATACATTGTGCCAATGATGTGGTGTTTTGTGAATACATTGTGCCAATCATGTGTTGTGATCTCACTGCTGGAGCAAGGTTGGTGTTGTGAAGTCTTGCGCATGCCGAAATAGATGCCTGTTAAGTGCCCAAAAAGCGCTACAATATGGCTATTGACAGGGTGTCTGTTCTACTGTTCTAATATGTATAAAATATACATTTATTTGTATTCTTTATTGCAGTAGTAGTCTATGCTCAGAGCCTAAACTCGTCATTCAAAAAGAGAATATTCATTTTTAAGTATTGAAGTATTTGGAGGCTGAAACAAAGGAATACTTCAGTTGGAAATTCAACTGCCATTTGAAGAAAGATTCATTGATTCGTTACTGAGCCCAACCAGTCTACCAAAAAATGTCAAACTTGCACCAAACTACATTTTGGAGACGATCAGATGTGGCTGCAAGAGTGAAAATCCTTGAATCCTTGACTTGCTCTAACAGATGCAGTTGCCAGGTTAATGGTGCCTTGCACAATGTTCTCTGCATGTTTTAGGGTAGGATGAGCCAGAACTGGACAATTATCAGAACTAATACTAGAGGAAAAGTGCACATATTCAGAATTATTACAGGCAATATCTGAAATTATACATTTATTATTTGACATAGAAAAGGGTTATATTTTCCCAATTTGAATGCATGAAGTATTGTCTGAATAACTATCACACTGCAAACTGTATTTTAGTACATTCTATTTGAGTTGATTATTTGCTTTTCCTATTTTGTTTTCTTCATGATTTCGGCACATAGGGCTTTAATGGTTAATATAGGATATTGCCCAAGGGATATCACTGGGCACCCTCCTAAATATTAAAGAGCCACCCCAAGTCAACAAGTCTAAGCAAAAAATGAATAAATAAAAAACCCACAAAACCAGGTCTGACCCCATGGCTCCCGGACTGGCATTATCTGAAATATAGAAATTCATTAATTCACTTAGTAAAGGGTTAAATTGTCAAAATTTGAATGTACTGTCTGACAAACTATCACACAGAACACTGTATTTTAGTACATTTTATTTGAGTTGATTTGTATTTAATATGAGTAGGCCTACTCATCTTGAAATTAGAGGTATATCCTATTTTTTCATGATTTTGGCACATTGGGCTTTTTCATATTTAAACATTAAATTACAGAAAACTTGTAATCCAAATGTCCTGTGTAAAATACTTTTCATCTAATATGTAAACACAATGAAAAAGTAATTTTGAACCCGGCTTCATCTAATGTTCAGATTTTTTCTTTTTAAACGTTATGCAAATCAGCACATATTTAATTAGATTATGCCTAATTTGCATATTCAAACATTACATTTCAGATAACTTGTAATACATTTTTTTCCATATTAATGTAAGTAATCAACTGCTGAAGTTTCATAGTGATATCTGCTAGTTCATTTTTTGCCCTATTCACCTGTAGTGTCTCACCTTGTATTCAATACATTGAACAAGAAAGGGTTAATATACAAAATTGCCCAATGGATATCACTGGGCACCCTCCTAAATCTTAAAGAGATACCCCTAGTCTACAAGATTTTGCACAAAAAAAAACTTTAACCGACAAAACCAGGTCTGACTCCATTGCTGCCGGACTAAGCTGCTTGCTGTCAGATTTGGTTCCGAGGGCACAAGTTCAGTGTTGACAGGTATGGTGTGCGTTCGTGCGTGTTCACAGAACTGTTTACATCACGTGTCAGGTGGAGATGCATGGGAACCTGCTCTCAGTGTTAATAATCCTGACTTGCTATAACGTGCAGCGCTGCTCATGTTACTAATCAGGAGAGAATTGTATTGTGTATGTATGAGTCAAAGACAAAGCTGTAGTGTGTGTGTGACAAAGCTGCCAGTCCAACAAACACGCCTCCTTGGCAACGCCTCTCTCTCTCTCTCTCTCTCTCTCTCCCTCCCTCTGTGTGTGTTTGTGTGTGTTTGTGTGTTTGTCTGCCCGAGTATGTCTGAGCATGACCTATGCTCTGTTCCTGCTTTAATATTGATGTGCTGCTTGGCTGAGGGTCTGTCACTGAGGGCTCACATAAACAGGGCCTGTTGCCCAGGCATCCTGAGGGGGGAAACAGCCCTCTGCAGGGCCTGCTGAGATGAGGCACTGTGGGGGTGTACAGGACAAGCATATAAGCCCCCAACCGCTCCCTAATCACACACATACATACACACATACACATACACATACACATACACACACACACACACACACACACATACACATACACACACACACACATACACACATACACACACACACACACAAACTGCTTTGCTGTGTTCACCGCTGTTGTCTGCTACAAACAATACTAACTAATGCAGTCTATGCACCAGCTGAGAGAAGAGAAAGCCAGATTCATTGGTCTTCTACAGTACCACAGTGCCGTGTCATGGATCATGCTGTGTTTAACAATGTCTCTAAATGAACTGACAAAATCCCCCCAGCAACACACATGCTCACAAACACACACTTTGCACACAAACACACACCCCTACACACTCACTCTCACTCACTCACAGTCACACCAAGCAAGCACCAACTTAATGAAGACACTACAAACTGCAGCCTGGTGGATGCACCTTGCAGTACAAGCGCGTTCCATCATATCCGTCTTCATATAGCCTTAAGAGCTGTCAGCGCCGATCACTTTCCAATGACTGATAGCTGCCGCAGGGTCTCTCACTGGTTTGCATAATATATGGATAGGCACATAGTCTCACTGGTGTGCATAATATATTGGTAGGCACATAGTCTCGGCGCAGCTTGAATGGGAGGGGGGGGCTGGCAGTCCTTTTTCCGCGGCACTGATGATTATGAATGCTGCTCCCGATATGAAATGATAAGGATATTAAAACTGCACCAGAGGGATTGCAC
>NC_055970.1:2853911-2866411 GCF_018492685.1 Alosa sapidissima
CAGAGGGGGGTCAGGTGGAGGGATGATGGGGGGGGGGGGGCTTGGAGCTGAGGGGCAGGAGGCCCCCCATCGTGCGCTGGTGAAATGTCACGCACCTCCCCAGAGGACTGTGGAGTGGAGCGCACGTCCAGACAGCAGGCCGGGCGACCAGACCAACCGGAGGAGAGGGAGGGGGCGCGGATTCCTACCCATAATCCCCTTTGTGACGGTTGCCCCAGGATGAAGGGTGATTTGTGGCTGTGCAGTATTATGTGTGCGTGTGTGTGTGTGTGTGTACATGCATGTGTGTGTGAGTGTGTGTGTGTGTGCAGCAGGATTTCCGTTGCCCGGTAATTGCCGGACATTGGCGGGGAAAAAAATTAAATGTCCGACAAAATTAAATCTCTCCGGTCAAATTGTCCGATTGAAATTGACTAATAATCCCGCCCCCCTAACACAATCTGAAGCTGACAATAAGCCTAAAATGTAGGCCTATACTAAAGCAAAAATACATCCTTTGGCTATGTTTTAAAGAAACATGCTCTACCGTTTAAAAGTTATTAAACAACACGCATATGCTGCATTTCAAATAGGAAGCGCACGCTTAAAATGTCTGTTAAACAACGAACGAATAAGTGAGACGGTTCAAACGTGGCCAGGCTGCCCACATGTGCGGTCTGCTCCACCCCCACCAGAGAAAAAGAAACGGCCGCACCAAGACATTGTCATTGTCATAGACAGACCCATGGCTACACTGGACATGCAACTGTGTTCTGTTCCCAGAGCATGCTTTCTCTGTCTATGATCTGCAGGGTTAGGGCCCCGGCCTCCTCGACGAGGAGATTGCTGGTCCGCGGATAATTTGTGGCACAATCGAATGGTATCATTAAACCGCGGACCGAAAGAAAAAGAAACTAAACATTTTCCAGAATAGGAAATATTTCTTAATTTAATGTTATCAAATAAAGAGGCATAGCATTAGGGGGTAGTGGTGTGAGCGCTCATTCAATGTGTGCGTGCATCTGCGCATGAAACTGTTGAACCATTGGGGATAACGTAGCAGCAACGAACAACGTAGCCTAACAACGAACTAAGCGGATTCTTGCTGTACAGTATAGAGACTGGCTAGATCTTTAAATTGTCATATGGCACTTTAAGCTACATAGCCTGCCTTTGCAAGCGGAAACTCTGGTGCAGGTGTGTGGCATTGGATACTATTAATAGTGGTCAGACTTGTTTTATTCCGCATGACTGGGCTAGTTTCTTTAGGTGACCTCACAGCACTCCCACAATCATATGATCATCAATAGAGATTAGAGAAGATGCATTCCATCTTTCATATTTGTGGGAACACTCTTGCTGGCTGTGAAAACTCAAACACATGCACATGGACTCTAACATACACACATACTGTACAGTTATAACGTAAACAAAAACAGCAGATCAATAATAGGTAATGGTCTCATATACTCATTATAGAGCTGGCAGCTGTATTTGTTAGAAAGACTGTGTGTGTGTGTGTGTGTGTGTGTGTGTGTGTGTGTGTGTGTGAAAGAGAGAAAGAGAGAAAAACTTAGGGAAAAGAGGGATCCTAAGAAAGATTGAAGGAGTCTTCGTCTGTCTCCAAGCAATTAGCCTAATGTGGGTCTTATAAGCAGTTGAGGATCTCCTGCCTATTTGATTAGCATGTAATTAAGCAGGCAGAGAAAAGTGAGCGGTACCAGGGGAGGGATACGGATCCGCAGGGTAGGCCAGGGCGGAGCTGGCTCAAGCGTGTGACCACACTTCTCTCCTCTGCGCCTTAAAATGCCTGTCTGACCTTTCCCTCCCTCCTGCGTCGTGTCCAGATATAAGCCCAGGAAAGGCCAGAGCGGATCAGCCCAGGCTCCAGTCACTAGTCTCCTGCCTTATTGATTTTTATTAGTTCCTCTATTTTTCTTCATTTCTTTTTTTAGCCCAGGGCAGGACTTCCTTTTTGTTCATGCGGACAATGTAAAGGACTGTCAATCACAAGGAGCTTTCTTTCTTACTGTGGCTGCCCCATGTATCAGTACTGGCCCCACCTTTCAACACAACATGATATATTCACCTTTAACCTTGTATATATCATGAAATGTTTATTTTTAGATTTTGCATTGAGAGAAACATGAGGCTGCACAAGTTGGACGTCAAACAGTGCAGGAAAGGAGAGGCTGCAGGCTGATTTCTTAGGGCTTGTCTTCGAGATGGTTATTTAGAGTCGACCATGGTTAATGCCGACAGGGACTCTGAGAAAACTTTAAAATAACAGTGAACTCTTAGGTAAACAGAGGCTACCAATGAGCCCACAGTAACAAAGTCAAAGGGGTGAAGACAATATGCACTTTCTCGATTGGCAATCTTGGCAATCTTATTTCCCATGTTATTTGAATCCTGTGCAGCCAAGGACTTTTTCCGTTCAGCGAGCCCCCTCTCTCCCTCGCTCTGTCTCTCTCTCTTTCTCTCTCTCATTTGCTCCCTGGTGATCTGCTCAATTAACCCCAACACCAGCGAAAACTGATTTTCCACAAACTCAGGGAAGAGAGAGAGGTCAAAACAAGCACACAGTTAAAATCTCACATACACACACACACACACACACAGCCCTAATCAGATACTCTGAGCCAACCGATGAAGCTATGAACCATACAGTGCAGGTGACGGCCCCTTGGTTTCATTCGTAATTAAGGTTAATAAGCTGGCGCGCAAGCTCCTTTAATGTGAGCAGGTTGTGGAGCCATTACTCTGGCAGAAGCACACCCAATGGTCTGCCCAGTCCGTGAGCACTGAAGGGGCGCTAAACGCTAGGCCTTGCTAATTAGCTCCAGCGTTAGCGCTCTGCTTCACTCAGCCAGGCCAAGTGCTCCTCAGCCCCACCTCTCAAATTCACACCAGCAGGTGTCAAAGGACAAAACTGAAGCATACGTGTGGGGTGGCAAGGTTTGGTTGGGGTTATGGCTTCTCTTAGTACTCTATCTAAAGTCCAGGAATGGAGTCCATTACGGTACTAGTTAAGCTGTTATTTTAATGAAAGAGGGGACCGGGTGAGCATGCTTAGAAGACTATATACGCTTTTTGGGGAGGATGACAGAGGATGCAGAGCCTGCTAGAGATGATGAGCTGAGTGGGAGGATGTGTGAAAGCTGTCTTTGAATTCCCCACGGAGACTCACATCCGTGCTGTTTGCCTCTTCCCGTGCGGTTACAGAACGCTCTGGCTTCTTCCCAATTAATTAGTATTCCAGCGCAATTTATGGAGGACTTTAAAAACTCTGGCTTGTGTCATTATATCCCCTCATGAGGTAAAGTAGGTTGTTTTATAGTCTTATAGTCTCACTTTCTGTGTCTCTGTGTGTGTGTGTGTGTGTGTGTGTGTGTGTGTGTCATTTATGCTTTTAAGTTGTTAAAATGTATTCACTCCTCCAGTGCAATATGCAAACTTGGAGAAAAGGTGTAAATAAAAAAGGTGGCACAGGCACGCAAACACAGCCCGGAACATAAAGCTGACAAAGACGTTTTCATTCTGTTGATCCCTTCACCATGCGCTCTCTCTCTCAACGCACGAGTCAGCACATTTTGGCTATGTTATTCCATATCAATCTTGGGACTTTTGCATTTGTGCATTTTAAAATATGTTGCCTTCTTTCTGCGGGAATTGTTGATGAAAAGCTTTTCAACACAAGGTGCATGTGGCTTGGGAGATGGATTGGTTAGCGCCACAACCGCTAATATCTCATGTGCTTTCGCTGATCATACAAAACCATCACATATCAAAAGCAATGCAAAATGCACAGAGGAAAGCCACAGGGATTTTCCATCTGAACAGGTTTAGCTGTGTGCCATCCCCACGCCTCTGCTGATTTCAAACATTGTTACAGCATCAGCAGACAACTCACCGGGGTGATAAGTCACATTCATCATTTGTGAACCGAACCGTCTCCACATTCATTAGGGCCAAATAAACGAGTCCTCGAGGCCTTGATTTCAGCTCCAATGAGCTAATCTTTTACAGGAGACATGGGGGCTCGCACAGCATTGTTACGGCACCTGCACTTACTTCTCTAACACCACTCAAATTCCTCCTCATCCAGACACGCCTCGCTCCCATTCTCTCGCAATTTAATACCATACATTTGATTTGAGTTGATTTTAATGGGGTGAAGGGGGAAAGGAGAAGTGTGTGTCTGTGCGTGTGCGTGTGCGTGTGCGTGCGTGTGCGTGTGCGTGTGTGTGTGTGTGTGTGTGCAGGTGTTGCGGGTAGGTGTGTTACGGATGGGTGGGTGAGGTGCTGAAGCTGCAGAGTGGAGGCACCGCGATCATAATTCATAATGACAGGATCACTGGTCGTGATCGTAAGTGCTAACGTATGCATAGCCCTAGACGCCCATCCGTGCTTCATGCCTTCAGCAGAGGTATCATGTTTCCTGCCACTGCATTGGGCAAATATTCACACACACACACACACACACACACGCTGAAGCTCATTCAGCTACTCCAGGCACAGGACATTAGGCAGGCGCTAGGCAGCGGATCTGGCCCAGGCCTGAGCCGGAGGCGTTCTGTGACTCTGGTCTCTATGTGTGCAGCCATGGTGATGAGTCTACGCCGCCTGCTCGTTCATCAATACCTCTCATTTCTGCCAGCAGGGCCGTGACAGAGTTACCTCACGTCCACGCTCGAGCCACGTTATTAACTCCACAGCCCTCCCACTCCCACACAGAGGACTCCAGAGGGGCATTAACTCCCAATACTTCCTACGCGGGGTCGAGAGCGTGGGCCCACGTGGGACTTCTGCAGGACGGTCCGTGGGCCGGTGTCATAAGCTGGCCCACCTTTTTGCCCGGTATTCTAAATGACTTCGATTATGCGTAGCAGCCGTTCGGAGTCATCTGCAGGGCTGTCAATCAAATGCAGCTGGCAAGCAGGCCTGTACCAGGGGCTAGATATTGAGTCTGCCACAGTTGCTCAATTTCATGCCAGTAGGACAGGGTAAGATGTGTGTGAAGATTTGTACACAGCCATGTGTGTGTGTGTATGTGTATGTGTATGTGTATGTATATATTTTGTGTATGTGTTTTGTGTTAGGGCTGGGTGGTCCAAGGCGCATTAGTGAGGATGAGGTGTGTGTGTGTGTGTGTGTGTCTGTGTGTGTGTGTGTGTGCGTTTGTGCTTGTGGCTGTGGCGCATCTTTTTAAGTTCTTGTTTATTTGTGAATATGGGTCTGTGTGTGTGTTTGCGGTAGCGTCTGTATGTCTGTGAGATTAATGGCACAGCCAACCCACTGTGACATTTCTCTCCAAAATCGAGATTTCCCTTTTACCTGAGGCTGCAGAGACTCACACAGTCTGCACCCCCCACCCCCACCCCAACCACAGTGGCCCCCACTACAGTTTACTATGTTTAAAATAAGACACCCTTTTCTCCTGCCTTACTTCTCTGACTTCATCAATAGCACTTGCAATGGTTGCCAGGGCGGTTTGTCTCATTCATACAAGTATTAATTGGATTTTTTTGGAGGCCAGGCTGCTGCTTTGTCTTCCCTCCAGAGAGAGAGAGAGAGAGAGAGGAGAGATTTCTACACACAGCCCTGCTGAGACATGACATCACCACACAGTATCATGCTGTTCCGCCCGTAGGGAATGGGGTGGACAAAGAAACAGTCTGATAGAGGCACAGCAAATGGAGTTAATGACACACACACGCACACGCACACACACTCTCTCTCTCACACAGAACACACACACATGCTCACTCACACACAAAACACACACACACACACTAAATTTTAGTCCTTGCGTACTGGACTGTGCATATGAACTGCCTTGCGTACCAGATTGCCTTGGGGCAGTGTGTCCACTGTATATCTGAGTGCTTTTGGACTTCTGCAATGATCCAAGCCCATGGCCATTTTTAGCTCGAAATTGCAAACAAATGGAAGGATAGAGGTGAGAAATGCAACCCCAACATACAAGAGAGTCCTCGCATGTGTGTGAGTTCCTGTGTAGTTTGGCTTGTTTGGTAGAACTGGCCTTTTCAATATCTTATGGTTTACCCCCCAGTCCTGTGGTATCAGTCTCTCAGACAAGGGAGGATATTATAGATTGCTTTTCTCTTCCTGTATTGAGTGAAATATCTGTTGTATGAAAAATGTGCTATTTGAGGGGGGATTGTCTCCCTGCATCTGAGGACAAGGGGTCAGTGCGTTTGATGGGAAAGAGAGAAACTTCACTTAAGGAGCAACGAAACAGGAGAAATGAAGAAAAAAACACTTTCTTCTTTTTCTTTCATGAAATGTCAGGCCTGAGAACTCAGCTGTCATTCACAGTGCTGTCCTTGAGAAAGGCTCTGAGCAGTGATGTAGACTGCGGAGGCCACTTGCACCAAGTGCCCTTTGATTTCGTTGAGCCCTGTCATTGTCTTTTAGTGACCTTCAAAGCATGCATGGCTCTTTTAGTGACCTTCAAAGCATGCATGGCTCTTTTACTGACCTTCAAACATGCATGGCTCGAATGAGTGTGGAATTTTGTGTTGTGTTATGGTGTGTTTTGTTGTGCTGTGTTGTTCAAAGAAAGTTTAACATTTTCAAATTGAAAGGAGGTCCAAGCACACAAAATGCCCTAGTCTCTGCAATACTCTAAACACACTCACATAGGTGTACAAGCACACAAAATGCCCTAGTCTCTGCAATACTCTAAATACACTCACATAGGTGTACGAGGACTCAAAATGCCCTAGTCTCTGCAATACTCTAAATACACTCACATAGGTGTACAAGGACTCAAAATGCCCTAGTCTCTGCAATACTCTAAACACACTCACATAGGTGTACAAGGACACAAAGGCCACCCACTTCCCTCCCATGGCAATTTCCTGTTGCTTGATTTTTCAATTGCTTATCACAGATCTGTCACTGGTTTCATAAAGCGTATGTTAGCAGTGGCTCATAAAATATTAGAGGATGTCAATGAAGCTCTGCTCATATTAAAGCCTGATAGGTTGGACAGATAGACATATAAATATACATAGATATTTGCAATGGTCTTTCAGGATCAAATTAGTCTTCCTTGCTGATGAATGCATTGCATCATGATGGCCATATTCTTTCATTAACTCACTAAATGATACTTGGGGGAAATTATCTCAAAGTATGATCTATATTTGGTTTTACTATGTTTAGATCTTCTCTATGATGGAGCATACAGTATACATAATTTTTAAAAGTGTACAGAGCATTTTTAACGGGGCAAAGCCTATTGGTGGCCTCAAGAATGTCAGTCATCTGTAAATGCTCTGGCAGTGCCTGTTTGCACAGTGCCATGGAACCATTGTGAAAAACAAACTTCCCATTTATTATTACACACTGTCTGGCACAAGAGGCGGTTTCACACACACACACACACACACACACACACCAATGTCCCAGTCCTTCAACACTGAACCTGTCCAGTTATCTTTCAGCAATTACATGTAATTAATTCATGAATCACAATAGTCTAGTGCAAACAAGATTATATACCCCCCGTCACCCCCGTCCCTAAGAAGCCACACCCCAGTGAGCTTAATGACTTCAGGCCTGTCGCTCTAACATCACATGTGATGAAGACACTGGAGCGACTGGTCTTAGGTATGCTCAGACCCCAGGTCCGCCATGCACTAGACCCGTTACAGTTTGCATACCAGGAGAAAGTGGGCGTGGACGATGCCATCACTTATCTTCTACACAGGACACATTCCCACCTAGACAAGGGGAAAAGTGCTGTGAGAATCATGTTCTTTGATTTCTCAAGTGCTTTTAACACCATCCAACCCCTCAGACTGGGAGACAAGCTCTTGCAGATGGGTGTGGACGCTCACCTGGTAACCTGGATTACAGACTACCTGACCGAGCGACCACAGTTCATCAGACTGAAGAACTGTCTCTCTGACACTGTGATCAGCAGCACCGGAGCGCCACAGGGAACTGTGCTCTCGCCAGTCCTGTTCACCCTGTACACATCTGACTTCTGCTACAACACCGAGTCATGCCACATACAGAAGTTTTCTGACGATACTGCAATTGTGGGGTGTATCAGGGACGAGCAAGAGGAGGAGTACAGGAGCCTTTGTGCAATGGTGCAAACTCAATCACCTTCAACTCAACACTTCAAAGACCAAGGAGATGGTGGTGGATTTCCGCAGGTCTAAGCCCGCTCTGCTACCAGTCTCCATTGATGGGGTCAGTGTGGAGGTGGTAAGCACCTACAAGTATCTGGGTCTCCACCTGGCAAATAAACTGGACTGGTCAGCCAACACTGACACACTTTACAAGAAAGGGCAGAGCAGGCTGTACTTCCTGAGGAGGCTGCACTTCTTCAATGTGTGCAGCAAGCTCCTCAGGATGTTCTACCAGTCTGTTGTGGCCAGCGTCCTCTTTTATGCAGTGGTATGCTGGGGAGGAAGCACAAAGAAGAAGGATGCTGGGTGACTTGACAGGCTGGTAAGGAAGGCTGGCTCTGTAGTGGGAGCTGAACTAGAGTGCATCACTTCAATATCTGACAAAAGGACCCTAACAAACTGATCAACATCTTGGACAATGAATGCCATCCACTCTACAGCACTATTAAAAAGCAAAAGAGCTTGATCACCTGGAGACTTCGTTCACTGCCATGCACAACTGAAAGGCTGAGGAAGTCATTTGTCCCCAGGGCCATTGAACTGTTTAATGCTTCACTAAAGGGAAGAGGAGAGATATACTTCTCTGCTTAGTCTGTCTGCCTCTTCACCCTCTCCATGTTTGAGTACTGACTACCCACTACTGCTTTACTACTGTTTTACTAATGTCCACAGCCTAATGTTTTTACTACTGTTTTCCTGCTACACTGTTTTTCATGCTATATTAGCACACATGATCAATGGCTTCTGCTCCAATACTGAATGGCTGTAACCCTATTACCTCAACCTGTTCTTGCACTGACATAGTTTTTTATACTTTACTCTCCTATTTGTCCATATTATATATGCTGGTCTCTAGACCTTATTATTGCACTGTTGCACTGTTGGACTAATGTTGGACTACTTTTTGCACCTTCACCATGACACTCACTCTCTTGAACACCTTACCATGCACACATAACTAAAGGACTACTGTTGGACTACTTTTTGCACCTTCACCATGACACTCACTCTCTTGAACACCTTATACACACAGAACTACAGGACTACTGTTGGACTACTTTTGCACCTTCACTATGACACTCACTCTCACCTCACCATGCACACAGAACTACAGGCCTTGTCACTACAAGCGTCTCATGCTTGATCACCCTCAAGCACACTGGATGTTTTACATTTAATTTATATAGTATATTTAGTATTTAGTTTTGTTAGTTTTTCTTATCTCCTACTGTCTCTATTGTACAGTGGAGTTTGGTTATATGTTTATACTTATATTTACCATTTCTGCTGTAAGTGCATGTTGTGTGTGATGTCTGTATCCTACTGAGACCCCCTGAATTTCCCCTTGGGGATCAATAAAATATCTATCTATCTATCTATCTATCTATCTATCTATCTAGGCACCCCTCACAATGGAAAATGAGTGCAGGAAATGCCTTCGTACCACAGACCACATTAAACCAGTTTATGCCTCCTGATTCATATTGAAACAATGCGGTATTGAGGAGCAGCACCACTCTGCCAGACCACATTAAACCAGTTTATGCCTCCTGACTCATATTGAAACAATGCAGTATTGAGGAGCAACAGCACTCTGCCAGTAAGCTGGCGTCACCGGCGAATTATTTAGCTGTTTTGTGTGCCGGCGTGAATATTTCAGAGAGATCTGTGCAGCACAAGTGGAGCCAGTCAGGAGGAGCCTAGACGACAGTCTCTGCTCTGCTGCAGGCTGGTTTGAGGGTCTCGTTTGTGAGGAAGTCATGTGACCGCGTGGAGGCACGAGCTCTGTGCCCTGTTGCCCTCTTGCCCTGCTGCATGGGTGCGCAGGCATGGCAGCATGGGCACGATGGGGGCCACAGATGGGCAGGGAGGGCCTAGAGCCACAGGTAAACACACACACACACACACACACATACACACACACACACACACAGCTTCACACACACACACACACACACACACCTCTGTTTTCCTCCCACTGTAGTTGTACTTGGCTTCTGAAACCTTCTCTGGACATCTGCCGCAGTGTTAGCAAGATCCCCCAGGTCCTGAAGCCCTCGAGGTTCCTTGGACATTCGTGTCCCAGTGGTCAGTGGCAGACGGTGGGCCTGTGAACTCCCCTAAGCCACCAGATGCTATGCACTCTATATGCATGCTGAAAGAGTCTCTAAATAGACCTTCGGCCAAATATCATTTTATTCATTCAATTTTGCAGTGTTCATCACTCGATTTTGAAAACTGTCTGAGTAACTGAGTTCAATATCAAATTACTTGATTTTATGCTCACACACCATCCCAACTTTAAATCTCCAAAACTTTAGATCATCAGGCAAAATTAATCTACCCAACAATTCAATAGCAACACAATCCTATCTCTTCTCTCCATCACTGGAATACAAGTTGCATCTCTGCCGATAATTTCAGCACGTGCTCTACATGTGGAACTACTGTAACACATTTTTTTAAAAACCAGAAGCTGCAATATTATTGTGGTCTGTATGTGTAGTGTTGGCATCGTGTGGTAATGCCAGACATGTGGAGGCAAGGCCAGGTTTGTGTAAGAGCTGCCATGAAAACAGCAATTACGCTGGGAGGGTGAGTCACACACAAGCCTGGACTACACATCCATGAATAAAAGAAGGACAGGCTCAGCGTGTGTGTGTGTGTGTGCGTGTGTGTGTGTGTGTATATGTCTGTGTGTGATCATCATACACACCGGCACATTGGATCCCCTTTGAATACTCACATTCTGATTCTCTGAAGCGCTGCCTCCTCATTGTTTGAAGGACTGCCTCTTGTCATCATGGCTTCCATCTGGAATGTTGCATTGTGGGAGGCCTGTTGTTTGTTTTTTTTTGCTTGTGTAGTTGTTGTTTTTCTTTCGTCGCTGTCATTCAGAGGCTTTTTGATAAGCTGACCTCGTGCCAACCAGCACAACTGTATTCACAGGCCACCAGGAGGGATGTGGTTTATTATTAATCATTAACATGTATAATTAAAGAGCAAATCCTCTGCAGTCCTTTGAACTGTGGATTACTGGGTAAATATAATTACCACATAGCTTGATAATACAGGTATTATGACAATCCACTCTGAACACTGACTGCATCAAATCTATGTGCAGCTCAGCTTCCCATCCTAAGCCTGTATTAGACTCACTGATAGAAAAAAGAAAAAAAAAAAAAAAAGAAAGCATGCCCACGCATCTTCTAAAGCACTGCAGCTACCACTGTTAATAATATCTGAGTCTACTGTTGCCAGAGTCATTAAATTTGCAGAAGCCACCTGCACCAGAGGAGAGAGTGGCAGTACAGTACGGAGTCTTCCCCCTGGCCTGCCAGTGTTTGAGTCCTTGCCTGGCTCTCCGTAATACAAACGGACTTCACAAAAGAGCCCCCCCCCCCCCCAACAAACACACACCCCACCCCCCTCACACACACACACATCAACCGACGTGGCAGCTGCAAAACTAAAGTAATGATAGATCAATTAAGTGCAGCATATTACAGGGGCGGCCAACTGACCACTGAATATTGTTCCAGTTATGAGGTGTCCACAGTGATCGCCCGTCCAATTTAGTGCGTCTGCCCAAGGGCCTGTGGCTCTGTCCCTGGGGCTGAGGACCAGTACACACGTCTGAGTAGGAGATGTGTTTAGATGTTGATGATTGTTTGTGTGTGTGTGCGCTTGTGTGTGTGCGTGTGTGTGTGTGTGTGTACATGTATGTGTGTCTAAATGGTAAAGTGATGAGAGCGAGCTATAGGCAGAGGAAGTGACACTGTGGAGTCTGGCTGCCAGGAAGTCAGTCGGTATGGATGAGACAGAGTCGGCGGCCGTGGCAACATGAGCAAAGGTCGGGTCGGCTCCAGTTCCATCTCTGGCAGAGACCCCGTCTGCCTTCTTTTCCACGTTGGACTTTTCACATCCGTCTGCGTTACGTGGCGTCTGGTGAATGTCAAGCAATGTGAGAGACTGAGACAGAGAAAGAGAGAGAGAAAGAGAGAAAGTGAGAGAGGGAGAGGAGGAAGGGGGGAAAAATAGTCCATCTGGCAGTGATACCCCGACTCCTGGGATACTCCTGAGCTGTGCGTGATGTGTGTGGTGATGTGTGTTTGTGAAGCATGTATACGTCCACATTAATGCATGAATGTGTTTATGCACGTGTGTGTGTGTGTGTGTGCCGCATGTATACGTCCACATTAATGCATGAATGGGTTTATGCACGTGTGTCTAACTGAGTGGGTGGGTGTTTTTGTTAGTGTGTGAGTCAGTATTTATATGTATGTCTGTGTGTGTGGTTGGGTTTATATTTCTGATTATATGTTGTGTGTGTGTGTGTGCGTGTGTGTG
>NC_055970.1:2871411-2948911 GCF_018492685.1 Alosa sapidissima
AATGAGGGCACTCTGGCTGTGCAGTGAAGATCGCCTCACCGCATGTCTAGCAACATGAAAGGTGTGTGTGTCTGTGTCTGTCTTTGCCCATGTCTGTGTGTGTGTGTGAGAGAGAGAGAGAGTGAGGTGAGGTGGGCTGGGAGGGGTCACTTTTGGTCAGTTCTCTCTGGGGATGGGGGTGAAAAAAGAGAGCCCCCCCCCCCCCCCCCTCAGAATTCTGTCTGCCAGCGCCTCTTTTAACAACCTCATTATGTCCAGTTGTTTCTGTCCTACTCTCCTGTCTGCCTCTGTGCCCACGGAGAGATGGTGTGAAAAAGGACGTGTGTGTGTGTGTGCTTGTGTTTGTGTGTGTGTGTTTCATGTGCAGTTTTAGCATCAAACACTTTTGTCCCAAGGTCTCCTAAAGGGGAGAAGGCAATAACAGGTCGACTAATGATGCAGGGCAGGGTGTGTGCTTGCAAGACTTCAGCGATAACGTTTATGGGTGACGCATGAATATGCATCGGCATGGCGTGACAGGAGACCTTGGTTAGCCTGAAGGTTAGTGCTGCCCAAGGCAAAACAAAAGCGAAAACCCTTGACGGAAGACGCAAAGAAAAGGAAAAGAGCTTCAGACCGAGCGAGGGGGAGTTTCGTAGAGAAAAAGCATCAGGCTTGCCTGGTGTCCCTTTAACAGGCTTCTAATTCCATATTACGTAAGACTAAATGGTTGAGCAGTGATTGTGGTTAAATGCTATTTAAGTGGGAAAAAATAAAATAAAAGATAAAATGGACTTAATATATGGCCATCATCTCACTCTGGGGCATTGTTCAAGCCTCATTGGGCCATTTCACAAGAGTTGTGTAGCAGTGTCCAATTTAACAACCCATGTAACAGCCTTAGTCTGTGACAAAACCAAAATCAATAGAATTAACATTTTTGCTCACGCAGAATTGACTGGGTGTGAAATTGCAATAAAACAAAGAATGACTCAGAGTAATTATTTACATTCTCTGAGAGTTGTCCGTACAGCACGCAAGGCAAAAAAAAAAACAGAAATTTTTCCCAAGACTCTAACACACAGTCAAACTAGATGTAAATGCACATAAATACAAAAGTAATTAAATTATACAGTGCACTGATAATAACGACTTTAGTTTTATACGTATTTATTAGACATTATTGAGCAATTACCATCTCCGTACAGCAATAATTATAGCAGAGTCTCGAGCCTCTTTGTTCCTAAGAGAAGTATTCCCACATTCCTGTTTATGTGTAGAAGGGAACTGAGGAGCCATAATGATCATGTTGACCATGTTAAGGACACATTGATCTAGGACTGGCTAACCTTGTGTACCTATAGCTCAGCTTAATTGTGATGCTAGCACACAAAGGTCAGGAGCTCAACCTTCTGAAAGAAAAACACAGAGAGAGAAAGAGAGAGAGAGACACACACACACACCTCTGTTTTCCTCCCACTGTAGTTGTACTTGGCTTCTGAAACCTTCTCTGGGCATCTGCCCCAGTGTTAGCAAGATCCCCCAGGTCCTGAAGCCCTCGAGGTTCCTTGGACATTCGTGTCCCAGTGGTCAGTGGCAGACGGTGGGCCTGTGAACTCCCCTAAGCCACCAGATGCTATGCACTCTATATGCATGCTGAAAGAGTCTCTAAATAGACCTTCGGCCAAATATAATTTTATTCATTCAATTTTGTAGTGTTCATAACTAGATTTTGAAAACTATCTGAGTAACTATCTAAGTTCAATATCAAATTACTTGATTTTATGCTCACACAACATCCCAACTTTAAATCTCCAAAACGTTAGATCATCAGGCAAAATTAAGTAAAGTACTGTAAGTGGCACTCAAAAATGCATTTCTAATGTACTGTTCAGTCATTGGGACACTTATATCACTGTAAGCGTCAGTTGAGCTTTACACACTTCTCAACAGCCTCTGCATATATTTCCACAACCCTAAATCTTTCTAAAAACATTCTACCGCAGCTTCTCGCTGGTGTTAAAAAATGCTATTTCAAATGATTAACACATTATTACAGCATTGTGCTGTCAAAAACTTCAGAAAAACATCCAACCTCCACCTTTTTCACGGATACTCAGAAGAGCTTTAATGAGAGGAACTGTAATGACATCTCTTGATGTTCCAATTAAACTTTGTCCATCAACGCATGCACCGCCTCTCTTTTAGCCATGCTGGTAACACAGATGCACTTTGCACTGCTATGCACGCCCCAATCTCCAGCACTAGAGGCTGGCTTCTACTCAGTGGCAGCCTTGGCTCTTGGTGTATACTGTAAAGGAGTGCTGTGGGCTGGAATGTGCATTTGCTCAGGCACCGTAGGCACTCTCCATTAGCTGTGAGGCCTCAGTGGCTAATGCTTGAGCGGCTGTGAAGGAGTTTACGTGGGAACACCGGGCATGGTGCGGTGCGGTACGGTGCGCTGCGTCAAGCTGAATATTCCCAGACTTCATTTTCCCAAACGCAAAGCGACACACGAGGCCAGGAGTTTCCGACTCTGTGCTCGGCTTCGGAGAGGAGCTGGGATCAATGAGCCCTTAAGCACCTGGACAAGATTACAACATGTCAGAATGTGGGTCACAGGCCTCTGGCTCTCTTTCTCTCTCTGTCTTACTCTCTCTCTCTTTCTCTCTGTCTTACTCTCTCTCTCTTTGTCATTCTTTCATTCCTTTGTCTGTGTGTGTTGCTCTCACTCCCATTAGCTATTTCTTGCTTGTTCTCTCTGGCTCTGTAAATCAAGCAAATTTTCTGTCTTATTGTTTCTTAGTTACTCTCAACCTCTGCCATTTTCCCACTGCTTGCTGTTTATCTGTTTATCTCTCCATCTCTCTATCCCTCCCTCTGTCTCTCGCTCCTTCCCTCTGTTTTCACTCTCTCTGTTGTTTTTGAGAATGCAGACAGTCAGAGACACAAGCAAAGAGTCTGTGCGCGCCGGCTCTCATCTCAGATGCATACTAATACAAACGCCGCGTTCCGTGCTGTCCGCCCCTCTTCAAACTCAATATGGCGACCGTATTAGATGGGGCCTCGGATCTCATCATTTAAGGAGCTGAGGATGGAAGATAGAATTGGGGTGGTGATGGAAGGGGGCAGGTGGGGTGTTGGGAGGGGGAGGACTGATGTGTGCGGGTGGAAGAGGGGGGGGGGTACACCTGCGCCCCCTCCCCAATCCCCTCCTCTTCCCTTTTATCTCAGTGGGTCCCCATCACTTCCTGCTTGAGATTGGAAGTGACAGGCCACTCAGGCGGAGGTGTCTGGCCGTGGCCATCACAGGAGAGGAGAGGCCGGGTGAGCTGTCCGCCTGATTACCCCTCAGCCAGGCGGCATTGGCTCGGCCCGGTCTCACGGGGGTGGACACGTCCGTTCGTCCACACGCACACACACACACACAGTACACACACACACGCACACACACACACACACACAAGAATAACAGACACAAACTCATAAGAGACTTGCACTCACATGTCCATCCACTTACATACTGTACATGCACAAATTGTACATTAATAAATAACACACACGCACACACACTCATAACAACATGCAGACCTACCTTGGCCTACCCTGTTTAGGGCACACACATTAACTCAATGCTGCTGTCTCTCTGGGCCAATCCCATCACCAAAACACAACCAGCAGTTGAGCCTAAGACTCCATTTCCCAGAACTCTCTATCAGGCTGTGACTTCATTGTCTGCCATTCTCATCCTCCGTGTAATGAAATAACACCTGGCGCGAGGGTCCTTCAACAAACCATTTCTCCTTAATGTTCTTTGACTCTGCCAAAGATGTTGATGTTGTAGCTCTGTTTGTAAATGTATACTCATTAGTAATACATTCCTTTTTCTCTTTTTTACCTTCCCTCCCTCCCTCCCTCCCTCCCTTCATCCCTCCCTCTCCACCTCTTTCTGTCTCTCCAGAAGGGAAGTTGAGTGACACCACGCGGGAGGTGAGAGGGGTGAGTTGTCTTTGCACACTGCTGAGCCTGTTCCCCATTAGTGAGACCACAGGCTGATGTATCATCTGAGGATTGACAAACTCCACATGCACTTTTGAGAAAAACACAGTTGAAAATCCAGAATCAAGTGACCACTATTCCATTAAATGTATTTTATGTGATATTAGTTTAATAAACAATATGACACCATTATCTCACACATACAGTACCATACAATTATCTCACACATATCTCAACCATACAGTATTATTTTATACTACTTGGGGCAAAAGGCTCAAATTTGTGGATATGCCGGATAGACCTTGTTAGACCTCGGTTGACAACTTCTTTCCTGCAACCAGTTAGCGGCGAACAGTGAGCGGCGAGTAGCAACTCCCCGACAACATCGCCGGCATTCTGGCACCGAGGCAGGTGTACGCGAGGCAGCAGGGCCTGTATCTCTCAGAGCATCAGACGCGGGGGGGCTGGGGGGGGGGGAGGGTAGAGGGTGGGAGGGGGGGCTGCAATCCTGTGGGATCTTAGCTGGTTTCAGCTTTACGCTTCAGTGCTCGCAGGGTTGCTCTGGAGAGGGAAACTGTGTGCGTGTGTGTGTGTATGTGTGTGTGTGTGTGTGTGTGTGTCTGTGTCTGACAGAGAGAGAGAGAGAGTTTGTGTAGGGAGAGAGTGTGGGATTGTGAGTGAGTACTGTATGACTGTGTGTGTGTGTGTGTGTGTGTGTACTGTATCAGTGAGAGAGAGAGAGAGAGAGCGAGAGAGATTGTGTGTCGATCTGTGTTTCAGTCAGCATGTTGGTCTGTAGGAGATGGAGAGTGGTGTTTGTGTTTGTGTAGATGAGTCAGGAGTCATCTGTATGCAAGCATACACACTCTTATAACTGTGTCCATGTGGGAATATGAATGTACATGCTTACGTAGAGGGTAAGGTGTGTGTGTGTGCGCGTGTGTACTATTAATAGTAGTCAGACTGCTTGTTATGTTCCGCATGCCTGGGCTAGTTTATTTAGGTGTGACCTCACAGTGCTCCTGCCTCTTCTATGATCATCAATAGTGTGTGTGTGTGTGTGTGTGTGCATGCATAGATCTGTGACTGTTGATGTGTTGATGTGTGAGTGTGTGGCTTTTTTATCGCATGCATATGTCTCAGTCTGTGAAGTCTGTGCATGTGTGATTGTGCATGTAAGGGTGTGTGACACTGTACCTGCAACTGTGGGTCCAGATGGGCATGCATAGGCAATATTAGTATGTATCTGAGTTTGTGTGTGTGTTTCTGTATTTGTGTGTGTGTGTGTGTGTGTGTGTGTGTGTGTGTGTGTGAGAGAGAGAGAGAGAGAGAGAGAGAGAGAGAGAGAAAGAGAGAAGCAGCCATTCAGAGAATCATTGCCTCCACCGAAGCCTCCTCCCAACGTGGCCTGGGAGACATTCCACATCTGCGTCGTCCAATTACAAGTCAAATGAGCCCTGTCCCATAACAGGCCTAATCATTTTATTAATAGTGAAATTACGATTATATTCAATCCAGTGGCTTTAGCACTCCATGATGATTCCTAATGACATCGAGTAGGGTTACCCACGCTTTGCCACTAGGCAACTTCATATGACAATCAGGACGTATTAAGAAGTCTGATGTGGGAAATGGTGTAGTATGTTTTCGGGAGATGTATAATGCATCATAGTGCAGTTAAATCGGAAGCCCGGTGCAGTTTCGCTGCACAGTAAGAGAGCATACAGCAGGAAGGAAGTTGCTGTTAATGTACACTGACTAGTAGAACAGCGCCATCAAGTGACCAGTTTAAGAACACTGTCAGTAAACACATAGAGACACCAGAAAGCAACTTTTCTGGTCTGTGAAAATTATTGATGCTCTGGACCAGGTATCTGATTTCATTATATTGATCCTTCAACTAAGTGGAATCAATAAGGAATATTTCAAACATAGTTCCTTAACTGATATGTCTACAAGTTGCTCATCTAAAAAAATGAGCCTTAAACCAAGGATATGAGAGGCCACCCTCTGTCTCTGGCTTTTAGAAATATTGTTCTAAAATGCTGTTCTAAAGGTCTTCAGGCATCATGGATCTGTTCAAACTGGCAAACTGGTCCAATGTGAAAGAAACCTTCATTGCGTTGCCTAGGCATTCTGCACAGCAATTACAGATAAACATGAGACAACATAGGCCTGCATATGGTTACCAAATAGTACAGTAAAGGGCAAAGGAGATACCGTAATCCTATGGCACACTTAGTGGCACATGTTGCTGTGGACGAGGATGCAAAATATCACTACACTTTTGTGATACGGTGGAGGGTCCCTGCAGACAACTAGAAGTATTTGAACTTTGTAAGTGTACAGAACAAACGAATAAAAAGACGGTCAGTGCCTACATTCTTTCTCCGCTCGCCGCCATTGTGACCACGATTGATTAATGTTGTTTTGGTCCCTAATGAAAGTTTACTCTCATTATTATCCAAAAAAGACTCTTGTTTGTTCTTAGACTGGAGTCCTTTAATGCCATTAAGGCAGGGACAGACATTTCCTGTCTAATGAATGGGTGCTCTTTTTATGCACACAGCTTTCTCTTCCTGATAATAATAAGCTACCCCAATCCATATGCCACAAAAGACAAGATAGATTTCATTTTCAACAAATTGTTGAAAATACACAGTATGAATACAGTGTAATGTATGTATTATGTACATCATAGTTGTACCGTAGCTTGCACTGATACTTATGCATTGGACCATTTTTTGCAACATAATTTGGGTTGGAAACTTTGTTCACAGATATTTTGCTGATCAGTGCGAAATACTGTATGTAGGCTATTACATTACATTCATTTAGCGACACTTATTGCAATCTCGGTAGATTTACATTAATACTAAATCTCTAATTAAATTTTCGGATATTTTTTAGATACGCTCACAGTACCATGAATCCATAAACTGTCTCTGCAGCTAAAAATTCTCCCTGCAGAACTCCTGACCATGTCTTGACCAGTCAATCAGTTTCAGTTATATATACTGTAGGAAAGTCCTCGTGCTATTGGTTTGGGACTTGGACATGGTGGCCGATCGACAGCCAATAAGCCACTTTCAGACATGACATCCAGACAATATAATGATGGGACAACCACCTCTTTTACGTAAGTCGGTTCAATCAGACAGTCGTTGGTTGGCCTACCGAGTTAATAGATTCGGTCACTGCATGGTTGGCGTGCCCGCAGGGGGATTTATGATGTGTAGGCTGTTTGTATGTGATATAATAGCCTACTTTCCCCAGTAATGTAGCCTATGAATTTCCATGTACACAATCATGTAAGATGCATTAGAAATAAAGGCTTCTGCGATCGGTTGATAACTCAAACTTGCTGAGAAACTAGACACCCGTTTGATTACATTAGACTCATGCAGTAGCCACGGTTATGGTCTCACTCAGAAGCCTATTGCCGGTCTCCTCGTAATCAGCCTACAGGCAAAATTCACTTCTAAACATAACTTAACACAGCCTAAAGATAAGTGTGTGATGTACTTTCCCATTGATAATGTGTGAATTGCCATGAACACAAGCATCTAAGATGCACTAGAAACAAGGCTTGGTTAATAACTCAAACTTGCCGAGAACCAAGACACTGCTTGATTACATTAGACTTGAGCGGTAGCCATGGTTACATTCGGTCTCGTTCAGTAGGCCATAGTGCTGGTCTCCTCATGGCAGCCTACCATGGAGCCTAAAGTCAACATTCACTTTTAAACATTTATTTACTGTAACATAACTGCCAAGATAACATATGTGTATTTGTATTAGGCCCGGATCTCACGTGGACTCCAGTGTTCAAACATGACCCTCACGCATGAACATGGCCTGGGTGGATCTTGTTCGTACCGGAGTAATGATAGTAACCCTGCTGAAAAAAACAGCCTGACCAGCTAAAGGTGGTTTGCTGGTTGACCAGCTTGTTTGACCACCCTATGATGGTTGACTAGCTTGACCAGCAAATCTCTTGCGAAAACATACCTTCAGCTGCTTTGCCCAGTTTACAATGGTAATTTAACTGGTTTTAGTTGTCGTACCACCTCAAGCTGGTCATTTTAGTTGGTGTTGGTGGTCTATGTTGCTGGTTTAACTGGCCCTGCCAGCTTATGTTGGTCATTCTAGCAAACCAGCATGACCATCTTACACCAGCTGTATCCCACAAGACAGGCTGGTCACACCAGCATGACCAGCTTCCTCAGTTGGTCACGCCAGCATGTCCAGCTGGTGGCCCAACCAGCTACACCAGCAAAGACCAGCAAGAGCTGGAAGAAAACCAGCAAAGACCAGCTAATACCAGCTAAAACTAGCTACCAGCATAACGGTGTGTTTCCACACACCGAAATTTCGCGTCACTCTCATTGAGGTTGAATGGAGACGAAATTCGCCCTGGTTGGGCGAAATGAAAGCGCATCGCCGAGGCAGGCGAAACAAAGTTGGCCAAAGTTTAACTTTATTTAAATGAGGACCATTCGAGAACCAATCAGGTCCGCGTCTTTGTGTTTGGAGGCGGGAGTTACAAAAAAGTCTGACCAAGATGGCGGAGACTACCTGAGCTGTAACACGAACATTTGTATGTGATTAAAATGTTTCTACACGAACATTGGCACTTGTATCAACACGAATTGTGGTTTATATGCCACACGAACTTAGTCAGAGCACATACACCACTAAATAGACCACTATATATGTTAGTTTAAGCACTCTGTCTTTTTAGCTAGCTGACAGGCGAAATGCTAGTATTTTAGGACATTGGATTGCATTGTAAACCTAGCTAGACAGCTAGGCTACAGTACATGCTGCAACACAGGTATGAAATATATTATGTCTTATTGACCTTGTTGTTTCTATGAACATGAATTGTTGTTTGTAGGCAACATCAACTTAGTTGAGGCATAAAGACCCCTGGATATCTTCATTAAGTACTTAAACGTTTGAATTAGCTGATTAGCCTAATTAGCTCCCTTGTCACCTCTGGCTAGACACTGCAGTCAAAAGGTTAGCGGTTTCGCCGTCACGCCCCCGAGGCGAAATATCGCTGGCCGAAAATCGCGAGGTGTTTCGCTGTGTGGAAACCCACCGTAAGCTGGTTTCTAGCTGTTTTTTTTCAGCAGGGAAGTAATAAGCAATCGCTTTGGACAAAAGCGTAACCATAACCAAAACCAAGTAGTCTGGGTAGTTTAGGTGAGGAGGTTGACACACCACATAGGCTACTCTCGGGGTATGGTGCACAATATAGGTTCAATAATGATGATTAATAATGGGTCTGAAAACATGTATTTTACTTTCCCTTAAAAGTGCAACGTGTTTCCACGTTTATCGTCCTCATCCTCACATTTTAAATTATATATAAGATCACAAATAGCTTTTTTAGTATTATTTTAAAGAAGCTTTGTGTGATATGTTCAGATCTCGTATAAACATATCAAAATTGGTTTGACACAAATGTGTCCCTCGTAGCCAGTGCTAAATGGATTTTTTGAATGTGTCAAATACATCCAACGTCCAATATAGAACCAACTTTATTGCGGTTAATGCAGTTAATGTGTTTCAGTTCATCCTGGTGTTTACACTGGAAATTGTTGTCATGTCTTTCAGAGCAATGAGGGCCTTAAGAGTCCCATCCCGCCGATGCAGTTCCCTGCGTTTGAGCCTGTCTCCCCGGGGCCGCCCAGCCACGACGCAGACTCTTCTCAGGTGACCAAACGCCACAGAAAGCTCTTGAAGACCAACCCTGTGATGCGATCCCAGGGCAAAGCTTCCTTCCTTCCTCCTTTATCCTCCTCCGACTCCTCTTCCTCCTCCTCCGCTGATCCTTCCTCCAGCCAGAGCAGCTTGGAGACCTCCCGTGTCCTGGAGGCGCGGCGCCGCTGGGTCAGAGAGGTGTGCGCCAAGTACAAGACCAAGATCCCGCAGAACATCACGCCACAGCGAGTCTCCCGCATATTTGTGGAAGACAAGCATAAGATCCTGTACTGTGAGGTGCCCAAGGCGGGCTGCTCCAACTGGAAACGGGTCCTGATGGTCCTAGCAGGCATCGCTAACAATGTCACAGGGATCAAGCACAACGCCGTCCACTACGGCAACCACATCCGGCAACTGGACAGCTACAACCGGGAAGGGATTGCTTACCGCCTACGGAACTACACCAAAGTGCTGTTCGTGAGGGAGCCCCTGGAGAGACTGGTCTCGGCCTACCGGGACAAGTTTGAGAGCCCCAACAACTACTACCACCCGGTGTTTGGACGGCCAATCATCAACCGTTACCGTGTCAACGCCTCCAAGGAGGCTCTGCGCACTGGCAGCGGCGTGACGTTCCCCGAATTCATGCAGTACCTGCTGGATGTGCACAAGCCCGTGGGTATGGACATCCACTGGACGCCTGCCAACCACTTGTGCCACCCCTGCCTGGTGGACTATGACTTTATCGGGAAGTTCGAGACCATGGGGGAGGAGGTCAACTTCGTGCTCCACCGGATAGGGGCACCAGCAAACCTCACCTTCCCCACCTTCAAGGACAGGAACCCCTCAGCGGAGAGAACTTCCTTAAAAATAATGCAGCGGTACTTTGCACAGCTCAATGCCGCTGACTTGCAACGAGTCTATGACTTCTACTATATGGACTACCAAATGTTTAATTACTCTAAGCCCTTCCATGAGTTGTACTAAAAATATTGTCCATTACTTAATCCTTTCCCTGTCAGATCTGCATACCCTCTCCTAACTATTTCTCTGACATTATATCATTTTAAGCTGCAAGGAGCAGTGTTACGCAACACTGTCAATTCAAACTACGCAAACTACAAGAGTAAGACTAACTAACAATAACTAACCAATTGCTGTCTTTACTCTCTGATGGAGAGATGTCGAGACTGCTGCTTAAATCTCACCAGGTCTGAAACATGATCTCTCTTCCCATCTCTTGTCTTCTCTTCAGTTCCCATTTAAGGTAGAACCTCTTACCATTTAGACACATGCAGCCAGAATGACACAATTCAGTTGATACCCTGCTACTCCAAAGAAACTGAAAGGGGACCGTAAGGACCCCCGAGAGGCAGCTCACAGAGCTGGCCTGGATCCGATGAATACCGGAGTCGGTTGGCCTGTGGGGAATTTTAGGAGTAAAGCATATCCCCAATCCATCACCCCCCACACCACCACCACACATAGTGTAGGTAATCCACCATTGTACCCTTTAGCAAATACACACCTGGGAAAAAAAACACTGTCACAAAGCCTTTACTGACAACTATTTTGGTGAAAAAGGGCATTCAGAAAACTATATATATTATATTCTATTTTTATATGTATTTCTATGATGGGTTAATGGGGATGATGGTTTTGAGCTTAATCAAATCTTTGTATGAGTGTATGTATGTTTGTGAGGTTGTGTGTGTATTTCTTGTTTTCCTCACTAAACATTTCATTAATTTGAAGTTTCACTTTAAATGTACTCTGACCTGACCGTTCGCTCATTCAGTTGTTGACCTATTCTCTTTCCCTTGATTCAATGTCCCTGTAAAGCGATGGTAGGACATGCTGGTTTCGGACAGTACGCCTCTCAGTCAGACCACAGTGGGCCACCACTTACATCACCTCGGAAAGATAGAGGTAGATAGAGAGGATAGACGGAGACATACACAAATAGACAAGGAGACCTCAGCGTACCATGGCTGCAGCTTTATCAATTCATTAGAGGACGTGAGTGCATGAGTGAAAGAGTGTGAGGAAGACAGTGGTGGCAGGAAACAGTGAGAAAATGAGAAGAGTGATCAAAAGAGAAGAGGATGATGGAGAGAGAGAACAAAAGAGAATCCCTCACAGCAGGTTTTATTCTAATCTTACCTATCCAAGTCGTCTATATGGCTGTGGTGATCTGCTTTCATCCCTCTCTGCTTCTTAAATCACCCGAGAGAGAGAGATAGGACGACAGGCAGACAGAGAGAGTATGAGAAAGAGAGAGAGAGAGAGAGATAGGACGACAGGCAGACAGAGAGAGTATGAGAGAGAGAGAGAGAGGACGACAGGCAGATAGAGAGAGTATGAGAAAGAGAGAGAGAGCTGGCCCAGCTGGCCAACAGCCCAGACATGAGAGAAGCTCTCCACGTTCAGAACGAAGGACTTTGAGCTTTGTGCGTCTCAACAGTCTTTGGCTTGTGGCACATGATCCGGTGCGAGGGCTCTCCTCTCCAGCACGAGATCAGAGCCAAGAGCTCAGAGCAGGCTGAGGCAGACCGGAGCGCTGACGTGCTAACACCACTGCCAGCATCGCCCTCCGAACAATCCACTACTGCAGTGTACATACATACTGTATGCTATCACCATATTTGTTGATGCTGCAGCTGGAATATAGTTATTTCTTAATCCCCCACGTGTGTAGTCTGGAAAACAGTATTAAGTACTTGAGGAAAAGGCCAGTTTGAGAATGTATTTAATGCTGTAAACAAGTAACAAGTTGTGGCTGCAGTCTATTGGTAGACCAAAGGAAAGGACACAGCTTCCAAAACGATCACGTTTGATAATTCACTAGTAGCATAGTTTAGCACAGTGCTAGGTTTAGCAGGAATCTATTTTCCTAACCAGTTGCAGTTCAGTCTGATCCAGCCATCCTTTGTCTGTCTAGTCCAAAATCCACCATTTGTTGCTATCCCACAATCACCTGCCACCAGGCCAGGAAGATAAACTTGTATTCTTTGAATGTAACTCGGTAACAAAATGGTTGTACATCTATAGTAGACTTCTGTGAATTCTGTTGATACGTATCAACAAGACGTATCATGCAAACACTATCTTGTTGAGATAGTAAGGGGTCAATGTCAAATAAGCCTAGTCAGTTGTTTAGCAAAGATTTGAATTGCAGTGTAAGACACAAAAACGTAATGACTTTGCATTAACAGAGTAGCCAGTTTGTGTCTTGCTCAAAATCAGGTGATTTGGCAGTTCCAAAAGTTAGGTCTTAATGTGATATCACCCCCTTTTTCTGCATCTGTAAGTTCTTGAAGTTGTGCCAGTACACGTCAGACAGTCTACAGACGTGTTATTCACTAATGTGCAGGGCACATGTACGTGCAGGGCACACAAGTAGCACTATTTATTTTCTACATTACCAAGGACAAACAAATGCACATTATCTACATTCTATTTTCCGTTATTTTCATATTTAAGTATATTTTTGAATGAGAGAGAGTAAATATATAATAAAGTACATATAATGAAGGAATATATTACAGAGACAAATACAGTATATATCAGATTCTAGTGATGTAGTGTGTTGGCTTTGCCACCCCCCTTCCCCCTTCAGAAAAAAAAAGTCTGAGGATTCTGTGGAGCGCCGGGTTTTTGGCTTAAATCTTTGGGTTGGGTGTTGCATAAATCTACATAAATGCTAATCCCCTACCTGCGTTCTCGTTTGTGGGGTTGTTTTGGGAGTAACTGTCAATGCACTAAAGATATATCAAAACTATGTAAGGTAACAAGTGAATGTATTATCTATCGTAGGTGCAAAAGTGTACAAAGTCATGGTCTCAAGCCCTTTGCCTTATTTGACACTGCCAATCAAAAAGTGTATATCAGGAAGACCTTTTTCAGGTGGCTGGTTTATTTCTGCTGGGTGTCTATGAATAAATGTTTTGTCTGCTTTTAACTGTCTCCCACTTTTTTGATTTATGTCTACATTTACGGTTACTCATTATGGGCATTATACACAAATGTGTTAGAAAAAACACAAACTGTGTTGTCTCTTTCTAGACATAGAGATGACAAAAAACAACACAAGTTATTAAAGTTATTATTATCAACACATTCGTTTTAACCCTCATGTTATCCTTGGGGTCAATTTGACCCCAAGCAACGTTTAACATCATAAAATATATGGTTCACTTTTTTTTTTTTGCTTCATGTTTCATGACTTTTCCTCAGTTGAAAGGTACAACAGAGTTAGCATGACATTTGTACAATAATTTGTTTTCAATGTCCTGTACAAATATGTTGTACATTGATGTTCTTTGGGGTCAGTTTGACCCCAGCTGTATGAAACGTAGGATACATGAATATTTGACACATTATGGATATTATTATTTGAATAGTATGAGAACATATTGTTATTATCATTATTACATACACAATTACATATTACATATAAGTCATTTTGGCAGGACTGTATAAGTCAAAAGGGGAAGCAACAGCAAGCCTTTGGGCTGCTGACACTGGATGGGCAATATTGCCAGCCAGGGTTCCAAGGTTCATAAAGGGGTGTGGGGGTGGGTGGGATTGTTTTGTAGGGCTTTTGATGGTGGTTATTACACTCTTGTTAAGTACCTGTCACAAAAAAACTGGGTAACAATATGAATTACAGGGCTTGAAAACGAAATTATTTTTCAAATGTTCCGTTCCGAACGGTTCAGGTAGGCCTATGTTTAACGTTTTCGTTTCTTGCATGCGTTCCGCCACCAACATATGGGTCCTGAACCGGTTCGGAACGCAAAATATCATTCGTTCTTAAAGTTCCGGCAGTGTTTGGCGGGCCTATCAAGTCTTTTTGTGGACTTTACCTTAGAATAGACGTACTCATTATTTCCCCTTGATTTAGCCTATACCGTAGCTATGCCCAAAAATAATAAATCACAGGCGGCATCTAAAAACATTCAGATGGGCTATCCATCCCATAGCCTACAGACTTACTGTAGGCCTAACCTATGCCTATAAATAATTTCTTATCAAAAATATTTCTGGATACGTGCTAAACTCCTTACCTGGTTGAAGTTTTATCCATATGGAGATCTTCAAAGGCTTGCGCTATAATTCCAACCCTGTTTATAAACGAACCTGTCTGTTGCTGACAAGGCCTATCTCAAATTTCCCGTTTAACTCTTCTACATAGAATAGGCTATAATTGCGCAGACATTTCAAATCCCAACTTTAAAACGACAAGGCGTGGACAGGCAAAATAGGCTATTACGCATAGGCTACAAACAATTTCCAAATCAGTTTCAGTAGCCTACGCTACGAGCTGGCCTAAGATCCGAAGTGGCAGACGGATAGGTTACATTACAACAGCAAGACAAAATATACACATTTGGACCAAAGGTCCATTTATTTCTTTTTTTCTTTTTTTCAAACTGCAGAAATCAAATTATTAGGCTGTTCACCTACAATCAAACGAGTAGAACACTTAGGATATGCTTTTGTGAAATTTTATAAAATATATAGAGAATGAAAAAAAAAAAACGTTATTAACAGGTTTTGTCGATTTCAGAATAACGTTTCTGTTCCGGAACAGTTGAAGACCATTTAGTTTTCGTTTCCGTTTCCGCTCCTCGTAAAATTCCGTAAAATTCCGTTCGTTTTCGGTTTTCGTTTTCGTTCCTTGAACCGGTTCGGAGCCCTGATGAATTATCATCATTTTCTGAGGGTTTATTTAGCTGGGGTCAAATTGACCCCAAGGACAAAGAGTGTCGGTAAGATAAGAGTTAAGAGTTAAGAGTGTAGCTTTCTCCAAAATTACTATACAGAACATAGGTTTATTTTATCTCTTATCAATATCTACATGCCACAGTCTAACCTGGGAGGAAATTCTGTGTTGTATATTAGAGGTCCGAGCCATAAACTGGCAACCAACATTCCCGGGGCAACAGAGAAGCAAAACATTTAGTGAACGCATTTTAATTGCAAAAGTTAATACCGACCTTTTTAGTTTTAGGTTTCCAAGTCGTGTAATTCTGGTGAGTTATGATACCACAGCTATAGAGAGTGATGTGTCATTCATGTGGATTAATGATATTTTGGGTAAAAAAAGTAAAAAACAAATTAAAATGCTGTAAGCGATTCTGGATAACATCACATTTGTTGATATTTGAACCAAACACCAAAGAAAAAATGAAAGCGCAAGCTCACCCCTCCCCTCCCCAAACTCCAGTACCCCAATTTCAGCTGGAACAGGTTTGTTATGGTCTGCGGGACAGACTTGCTCCACTTGTTTCCAGTTCATGAAGCTAATATGGTGTACGAAGACCAGGTTATTTTAGTGTACTTACAGAACAGATAGCTAGCGAAACGTGATATTCACTGAATGTGACAAAGAGAGTTAGAGGTTAGAAAATCTCTTAGAATCGCTTGCGGTATTTACTTTTCACAGGTGCAGGGAATTGCACCTGTGATTTTCTCTCAAGGTCATAAGCTTGCTCAAGCTGCATGTACACTTTTAAGATGTCATGAGACCACCGTGTTATGAATGACCTTTGTTTAATCCTCATGCACGTTATTCAAATACGTTTGCAAACTTCAGGATCTCCCCTGATTATTATTCTTTCTGCATAAAGGTGAGCAAGACATCTAAGGGTTTAAGACGTGTATTACTCACAAAAGTCTATTACTCTCTTATGGAAAAATGGCATGGTGTGCAGGTAGAGATTCAGAATCAATACATCACAAGATGGATTTGTTCCAAAGGAAGTTGTCATGAAGGGCATCAGTATCATTGTAAAAGGCCGATGCAAACCTTGAGCAAGTCTTTCAGTGACTTTACTTATAAGATCCATAGAAATACTGTAGATAACAGATACAGTAGATAATAATGCTGAATGAGTCCTTCAGTATAGCCAAGCACATCTGTTTTACTAGGACTGTTTTTTCACCTACACGCATATATTTACTGGATAAAATGTTAAACTTTTCAAACATTCAGACATGATATGCAACCTAAAGCATTGTAGATAACATGGACATTAAAATGCATCAAACTTGAATGACAGTTGAAATTTGAAACTGAAAAGCACACTCATGGTGGAATGTTGAAGAATGGTGAAGACGGCCCTGTGTCTTAATTGGAACTGGTACACTCTGAAGTTCAGCAATTAATCGTTTGTGAGGCATAAACAGACAAATAAAGGTGATGAAACACAAACAAATAACTGTCAGAGAACAACAAAAAAAGACGTTTGAACTCTGCATTTTCATCATGAAAATAAGTTTGGGAAAACTTGCAGAACACCCAGAATGCAAATGAAGACCCCTGCCTGTCTTCACATTTGTGGCAGTGGAGAGCTGGGTGACATCTAAGGCAAACATTCCTACAGAGCGTTTCATCAGATGATTATGATCACACTGCCTCTAGTTTAGCATTCCTGTCTGCCCCCCCCCTACATAATTAATGCTCAGTGGCATGACATGCTGCCATAGTGAATAGTTTATGAAGATTTTATTGCAATTCAAACTCTCATACAGTTGCATTACAGTACAGAGTGAGCTTATTCTTTAGAAGGCCTCTCTCCTCAAATGCAATGTTTCTGTAAAGAGAAACTAAAGTTCATCAGAATCTTGGGATACGCCCGCTTGACAACAGAGCTCTGTTCTAGAATCTTTGGTTGCTACGGCCAAAGGCCAGTCGTTAGTTCTATCTCTCCCGTTGTCAAGCGGGCGTATCCCAAGATTCTGATGAACTTTAGTTTTGAAACATCGGTATTTTACTTAGCCTGCTGTCATCCGTCTAGCTAAAAGTAAGTAAATGTATCACTCAATTACATCACACACTCAGAAGTTAAAGGAACATACCGAGGATGCTGACACACCAGAGCAAGAAGCATAAACCGAGGAGGAGAGATATCGTAAACTTGCGTTGGAATAAGTTTGAGTTACAACTGACATTCACACCGCTAGGGGGAGACAACGCTCATATTGAAATCAACAACATTGAAAACATACCAAACACACCACTCCCCGTCTGGTATTCCTAAATACCACTTCATTATAATTATTCAAACATGAACTGGTCTGTTAGGAAGTCTCTACTTATTCACAGAGTCCTCTGGTGGAACAAGAAGGACTAAGTCTGAAATGGGCCTAAGGAAAAGGTCCGTCTTCATGCATCACCTTGACCTCCACAGTTCGCACCTTCCCATCCTTGCTGGGGCAGGCCTTGGTCACCAGCCCTATTGGCCAGAAGTTTCTTTTCGTCTGAGAGTCTTTCAGGAGTACGACGCTGCCAGGCTTAAGGTTTGGCTTGCTGCTTTGCCACTTGACGCGTGTCTGTAGAGTAGACAAGTATTGCTTCCTCCACTGCGTCCCAGAACACATTGGCGAGACTCTGCACTTGTCGCCACTCCCTTTTGCATAAGTCCTTCACATCAAATGTGCCTGCTGGCGCTGACAATGTTCCGACCTTTTGAGTGAGAAGAGTTGAGGGGGTAAGTATGATTGGGTCTGTAGGGTCAGTTGACACAGGGATCAGAGGTTGTCCGTTGATGATGGCTGCTATTTCAGCCATAAGGGTGGTGAGTGTTTCGTGAGTCAGCCTCGAAGGTGTTTGTAAGAGCATTGAGTACAGTATTCTTTGTGCTAAGCCTAACATTCTTTCCCAGCATCCACCCATATGGGAAGAATTGGGTGGGTTGAATGTCCATTTGCATCCCCTTTCCGCAAGGTATCTGTCAATTTGCTCACTGATATTGGATGGAATCTGCAGTTCTTTGCAAGCACCAACAAAACTAGTGCCCCTGTCGGACCTTATCTGTTTGACGGGGCCTCTGATGGATGTGAATCTTCGGAGAGCATTAATGAAACTTGAAGTATCAAGCGCTTCAATTACTTCTATGTGCACAGCTCTCGTACTCATGCAGGTGAACATGACTGCCCATCATTTGCTGTCTGAACTCTCACCTCGTGTGCGACGTGTTAGGATGGACCAAGGCCCAAACACATCAACGCCTACTTCCGAGAAAGGAAGTCGCCCCGCAATTTGCGGCAGGTGACACATTTATAGATGCTGCTGCTTATTTTCCTTTTTGCTCCAATTATCCATAGGCCTGCTGTCCGTATCGCCCCCTCTGTGAACAGGCGGCTTTGGTGACGTATCTGCTCATGATGATGTCTTATTAGCAGTGCTGCGACATGAGTGTGACCCGGAATGATGAGAGTGTTCTTTTCATCTACTGGTAGGTCCACTTCGGATATTCGGCCACCCACCCTCAGCAGGCCGACGCTATCAACGAAGGGGTCTAGTTTCCTGAGACGGCTGTCTTTGGGAACTCCCATTCCTTTGACAATGGTCTCAATCTCTCGACCATAGGCATCTTGTTGCACAGCGCGCATGATGACTTGTTTGGCTTGCAGCAGTCCTTCGACTGTGAGGGCTTTGCTGCACATATGCCAGCCCTTGCAGTTTTCTGCGTCCGTAGGCTTTGGATTCTTGAAAAGTTTTGCCGTATAGATTAGACGGGCCACGGTGCGTGTTAAAGCTCTCCAGCTCTTCAGCACAAGAAGCGCTCAAACCTCTGTGAATTGAGGTGTTCCTCGGAGACGTTGGTGTTTAGTGATGACACATGGGGACGTAGCTCTGTATCCTGAGTAGGTTCAATTAGCTCGTAGCAGTGGGATTGTGGTGACCTTGGTTCCTCCTCTGGGCCGGACAGAATCTTAGGCCCAGTAAGCCACACGCTACCATTAAGGTGAGATGCGGGAATAGCTCTCGTAGCTTGGTCTGCAGGATTGATGTCAGTACGGACATAGCGCCACTGTTTGGGTTGTGTAAATCTGCGAATCCGCTGGACTCTGTTGTTGACGTAGACATAGAACCTTCTTGTTTCGTTATAGATGTAGCCGAGCACGACTTTACTGTCAGTGTAAAACAGTGTATTGTCAAGCTTGAGATCAATTTCGGAGTGAATGAGTTCAGCAAGCTCGACTGCAAGTACAGCTGCACACAGTTCTAGTCTAGGGACTGTATGTTCCGGTCTTGGCGCCAGCTTTGCTTTACCCATGACAAACCCAGCATGGTTGATGCCATCCCTGTCTGTGACTTGTAGGTATGCCACTGCTGCTACGGCCATTATTGAAGCATGAGATGGGGGTGTACATTCTGGGAATCTGGACGCTGTTGAGGTTTTTAAGAGAGTCTCTCCATCTAGCCCATTTTTTCTCTTTCTCTGGTGGCAGGGGTAAATCCCAGTCCGTGGCATCTGTAGTGAGTTTGCGTAGCAACGCCTTGCCCCTGCGTGTAAAGGGTTTGCTTTCATCTGACACCTGGAAGGTAAAGGTGTCTGTTTTCAGGTCCCATTGTATGCCCAGACTGCGTTGTATTGGCGGATGGTCAACACCTCGGTCTAAGTCCTTCAGGCTGGCAGCGTGGTCATTGGGGGAAAGGCACTCATGACTTCTGCACTGTTTGAACCAATTTTGTGTAGTCTGAGGTTCAAGCACATTTTGTGTTGCTTTGAGTAGACTGACTGCAGCATCTGCTGTGGGTAGCGACTTAAGGCTATCGTCCACTTAAAAGTCTCTCTGGACAAACTGACGTCTCTCTCAGACAAACATCTGTCTCGAATTCAGACTCAGCCTCCTGAGCGGCCCGCCTTAGGCCGTATATGGCAACAGCTGGCGAGGGACTGTTCCCGAAGACGTGCACCCTCATTCTGTATTCTGTCATCTCCTTGTCGAGATCGTTGTCCCTGAACCACAAAAATCGTAGGAAATTTCTGTGCTCCGTCTTCACCAGAAAACAGTGGAACATTTGCTGAATGTCCGCTGTGACAGCCACAGGCTCTTTCCTAAACCAGATGAGGACGCCAAGAAGGCGGTTATTGAGGTCAGGGCCCGTCATGAGAACGTCGTTTAAGGAAACGCCTTCGTGCTGGGCACTCGAGTCGAAGACCACTCGTATTTGGTCCGGTTTTTTGGGGTGGTACACCACAAAGATGGGGAGATACCAGCGTTCCTCTTCCTTTGAAAGAGCTGGGGCAAGCTCTGCATGCCTGTTCTCAAAAATCCTGGCCATGAATGAGAGGAAGTGATCCCTTGTCTCTGGTTTCCGTTCTAAGCTGCGTTTGAGTGACAACAGGCAGCGTAACGCTTGGGCCCTGTTGTTAGGTAGGCGCTGCCTCTGGGGTTTGAATGGGAGGGGCGCCACCCAGCTGCTGGACTCGTTCTGGCAGAATTCCTGTTCCATTACGTCCAGGAAGGCCTCGTCTTCAATGGAAAGTGCAACTGACTCATCCTTATGTGTTGTTTGGAAGAATAGAACATCCCAAGCTGTCTCCATCACAGATGAGCTGCTCGTGAGTCTTTGAAAGTTGCATGTCACTGTACCTCTCTTTGACCATGAAGCGGTTAGGAAGAAAGAGACTGGGACGTCCATTGTCCAGAGTGCTTGTGTAGAAGGTATTCACATTAGTGGGGGTGTGCAGGCCTCCCAGGCAGACTGTCCCTATGATGACGATGACGTTGGGCGTATGGGGAGTCGTGAGGGCCATTTAACTGTTCTCTCTCTTACTTTGTGGACTCTAATTATGTCTCGGCAAGGAGGAGCATTATGGGGGCCTGAGGGTCCAGTTTGGGAACCTGGTGACTCATTGGACGAAGGTGTGCATGATGTGCAGCAGCCTCTGGGGTGGGTATTTCTGAGCGGTTGTTAGGGATTTCATTACATTCTATCAGTGTGGGTAAGTCCAGGCATATCTAGCCGTCTATGGATTCAACCTGGTATCCGTTAGCTCTTCTCCCAGCTGTATTGACCACCCCTGAACATGTGTTCAAAGAGTAAGGTGAGCTTGGGCCTGTTATGTTAAAGAGGCTGAAGAAATCTGTGCGGGCAAGGGACCTATTGCTTTGATCATCAAGGATAACATAGGCCCTGGTTGCTCTCTCTCTCTGACCAGTAGGAAACATTAGGGGTTGGAATTTCCGATCTGTTGTTGGGGAGTTTGTTGCATTCAATGAGAACAGGAAGAGGGATGCACGTCTTCTCATCTAATGATTCAATCATGTAGCCACATGCCCTCCTTCCGGATGTTTCTACACTGCCGGCACACGTCTTTAATGTGTAAGGAGATGGGGAGCTTTTGTCATGGAACATTTCAAAAAAGTCTGTTCTGGCAAGAGACTTGTTGCTTTGTTCATCAATGATCGCATACACTTTTGTAGCTGTCTCTCTGCGACCTTGGGGATACACGCTGACTAGACGGATTTTTGAGCAAGCTCTTGCACTCACCCCTTCACCGCATACGTCAGTGCACTTGGATGTTACAGCTTCTGGAGGCTGTACTTTTTCTCTGCCCTCCCTGCCGTTGTCTGAGATGGGTGGGGATTGTTTGGCTTTCCATGGTGATGGACCAGGGTGAAGGGCTTCGACATGCTTGTCACTCTTGCACTCCGCACATGTTATGGCTGTGTTGCAGTTCTTGGCAACGTGAGCTGTTGATGCACAACATCGGAAGCAGATGGAGTTCTCTTTGATGTACTGTTTGCGGTCTGTTAGTAGTTTGTCTCTAAAATTCCTACATTTTCCTAGCGGGTGAGGCATTTTGTGAATTGGGCAGTGTTTGGTTAAATCTGGAGAGTCCACTTTTGGCTCACTGTTGTGGCTAAAGTCACCAACTTGGGTTTTGTGAACTAACACTGACTGATTGGTATTACTAGTGGGGCTTCTGAGCTTGTCTCTCCTGGTGGCAGGAGCTGTGGGAGGAGATATGGTAAAACTAGGATCGTTTCTCGCTTTAGCTTGGTTGTGAATGAAGTTCACAAATACGCCAAATGGGGGGAAAGGAATCTGGCGCTCTCGTTTAATTTGAGAACCGTAAAACATCCATTTCTCCTGCAGGCTGTATGGGAGCTTTTCAACAATTGGAGCTACTCCTCTGGCTGTGTCTAGATATGCCAGTCCTGTTAGATACCCATCTTGTTTTGCAGCCAACAGCTCTTGGAGGAGGTCTGCTAACTCACGCAACTTTGCAGGTTCTTTGTTGGATATTTTCGGGAAGCTCTCCAATCTTGCAAATAGCGCCCCTTCTATAGCTTCAGGTGTGCCATAGCACTCTTCAAGGCGCTGCCAGATGGTCTTGAGCCCACCCTCGGGATCTCTTATGTAGGCTGCTTTTAACCTGCGTGCTTGCTCTGACGACTCTTTGCCAAGCCATTTTATCAGGAGGTCAGTTTCCTCTGCTACAGTCACACCAATGTTGTCTATGGTGTTGCAGAACGAGGACTTCCATGCCCAGTAATTCTCTACTCTATCGTCGAACTTCGTCAACCCGGTGGACACCAGCTGACTTCTTGCAATGAATTTAGCCAGATCTGCGGTTGCAGAACCATGATTGTTTTGATTAGGGGTGTGGTCAGAGGGAGGACTGAAAAGTGGATTTGGACTGGGGAGTGTATGGCCATTTGCTCCCTGCCATGCTTTATTGCTGATTGGGGACGGTTTGTGGTGCATTGTTGCTGGTGGCATTGGTTGCCTATGCCACCGTGGCTCTGGTGAAGAATTGCTAAATGGGCCTAGCAGGTCTGTTTCCCTTTCTAGCTTTGTCTGTTGTCTTGACAGAGAATCATGAGCTGTGAAGTATCTTTGATTTACCTCTGATCCTGGATATCCGAAACTCTGATCTTCATTTAGTTCTGCTTGCAGAGCTGCTGCTTCTGCAATTGCAGCTTCCATTTCTTTATTGCATTGGAGAGCTTCTAATTCAGCTTCTAATTTTGCTCAAGTTTCATCTCTATTTCTCTTTGAGAATAGGCTGCTCTGGTTCTGGCTGCTTGTGCTTTGGCTTTTGCTGATGCTAACATGGCGCTCTTTCTTGAACTGCAGGTTGATGCACGAGCAGACGATGCGCGGGAGGAGATGGATGCCATTGCTTGAGATCTGACCTCGAGTTCTTGCAATTCTGCTTCGGTGGAGTCGGCGGGTAGCTGAGCTTCTGTCTGAGATTCCATGTCGTATGGAGCAAGGGATCGGGGTGAACTACTTGCAGGTGGTTGTTTGCGAAGATTTAGTCGTCTTGACAGGCGAGGGTCTGCCTTTTTACTGTACTGGCCTCACTAATTTTAGCTCATTAGTTATCCAGCAAGTTAAACATTAGGCTATAGGATACAAAGAACGTCGATGCAGCTCGATCCTTTGTTCAGTTTCTCCCATTCCTTTATTAATTTTGTAAAACTGTAACACAGAAATACATTTCTTTCAGCTCATTTATGCCTTTTTAGATGCCTTTTTAGGAATATACATTTATGAATATAAATCACATAGAATATGACTGACTGCAACCGTAAATAACACACTTCATCGCTACCACGTTTCAACCACGCTAGCCGCCATTACGATATAAGAAACCATATCAATGAACTAAAATGGCTTATATTGCATGTCACACAGTTACCTAACACACATGTAGCAAACGAAATAATACTTACAGGCATTGCCCTCATAGGGAACCAAATTATAATTAAAGCGACTTATTGCTGTAAACTGGTAGCTGAATATTCACGAGACACTAAAACATCCGTGCAACTCGTACTTCTTTTCCGTGCGCGAGAGAACAGGAAGTAGGCGGAACACATTTCTGCATACCGGGAAAATGACCATTTCGCCCAGTAGATGGCACTCTAACACAACAATTGCTGAGAAACATAGAAAACAGTAAGCTTGACGTTTATGTCTGCTAAGACCATGACAAATACCAAGTAAGTAGAGGGGACAAATTTAAGATACGACTGGAACATACTGAAAAACCTGCCCTAAATAAAATATCAACACACCTTTCTTTTTGTTTTTTATTTAATTTTACACTACACACACATATCCCTTGGTGGAAAGAAAAACTGCAATTCACTAACATTTCATTGCATTAACAGGAATAACGCCTCAATCAGAATAAAAATACAGACACAATGACAACTACTCACTTTCAGTGATGTAGCTCAAGTAGTCCAGCACTTTACAACAAGACAGAGAGGGATAACACACACACACACACACACACACAGAGATAGACAGACAGACAGACAGACACACACACAGAGACACATAGAAAGAGACATATATACATACATACATACATACATACATACACACACACTCACACAGAGAAATTGAGAAACACATAGAAACACATACAGACAGAGACACACATCAGCCTATGCTGGGGTGGAATGTAACTCACCTATGGTAGAGTTGACAATGCACTCACTCACCTATGGTGGGGTGAATTCTAACACACCTACACTGTGGTGTGAGAAAGAGAGAAAAAGACACACACACACACAGAGAGAGAGAGAGACACACACACACCAGATTGTTTCCATTGAATTGAATTGAATTGAGACAGAGAGAAACACACACAGACACACAGAGACAGAGACACACACAGACAGAGACACACAGACACACACACACACACATCAGCCTATGCTGGGATGGACTGTAACTCACCTATGGTGGAGTTGACACTGCACTCACTCACCTCTGGTGGGGTAGATTCTAACACACCTACGCCGTGGTGCACGCTAACTCACCTTTGCTGGGGTGGACTGTCACTCACCTATACCTGGGTTGACCGTATACTCACTCACCTATGGTTGGGTGGATTCTGCTGGTGGATTCTGTTGGGGTTGGCCTTGTAGCTGTACCTCCAGGCCTCTGCGTAATACTCAGTAGTGTATCTGTATGAGTGCTCACTCTCAGAGATGTAGCTCGGGTACTCCACCGCTTTACAGCTGGACTGAGAGAGGCATAACACACACAAGCACACATACACACACAATAGCTCAATTGTCAGCACGCTCAACTCCCGATCCGCGATGCTGCTGTTCACGGGTTCGAGTCCGGGCGTGTGCAGAGCTGAACCACGCAGGTTCTACACAACGCAGATTACACTGGGGTGGACTGTAACTCACCAATGCTGGGGTGGACATGACCCTGTACTCCCAGTGACAACCAACCAACCAACTAAGCCCCGAATACCCTGGGGTGGACTGTCACTCATCTATGTTGGGGTTGACCCTGTACTCACTCACCTATGGTTGGGTGGATTCTGTACTTACCTATGCTGGGGTTGACCTTGTAGCTGTACCTCTAGGCCTTTGTGTAGTACTCAGTAGCACCTCTGTATGAGTGCTCAGTTTCAGAGATGTAGCTCAGATACTCCAGCACTTTGCAGCAGGACAGAGAGAGAGAGGGATAAAACACACACACAAACACACCACCAACTCACCTATGCTGGTTTGGTTGGGCACTGCGTAGTGTTGCATTTACTGCAGAAATAGAAATTTTTGGACACTGAAATGTACTTCAGAAAAATGGCAGTAGGCCTATACAATACTTTTTGTCCTGTGAATGCAGTTATTTTTTGTACAGGAAGACCCAAATTATAAACAAATAGGCTATAAGATTGACCAGCTGAAAATAGGCAATTTAATGTCAAACATAAGACAATTGTAAAATGCTTAGCTTGAATGCAGTAGCATGCAGGGCACTATTCAGCTAATTACCAGACTGTTGGGTAGCCTACTTAAACTTACGTCATTTTACTTTAAAATGAAATTGAGCTACAATTAAGCCTTTCTAGGCGTTGACCATCAATATAAGCATATTTTGGTCGAACTATTATTTTATTTGGGGGAATTGACGTTTCCTACCTTTCTCCACATGGCTCTATGCAGCGTGATTCACGTTTCTGCTCAATCATGGACCAATCATTTTGTATTTGACGTAAACGTAGAAACACACGTCGCTTCCGTCTTTTGTACTGGTACCAAAGATTGTTAAGGCGGAGCAAGATACTTCATCAGGAGCCACTTCCGGGAACCCGGATCGCACGAGGGGGGGGGTCAAAATCCCCCTTTATGCAGAGCAGAGGCAGCGACTGCTCCATTGAAGTCTATGGGCATAGCTCAGAATTTCACCACATATGCTAAGGTCTTGGTTCTATAGAGTTAGGAATGTGAATTTCGGGCACATTTTCATGATCCTCAAACCCTTCTGAACATTTCAGGTACATTTTTAGCATTTTTGAGCAATCCAGTCTGGAGAAAATCAACCTTATATCAGGTGTGCGCCGGTTATTTCTGCCGCTGCTGTTGGCCGGTTGCAACTTACGCTCGTCAATACGTCATCGACACGCCTCTTTATGCAGACAGGATTCGATCCCCATTTCGCGCCCATAGACATGAACTACGACGAAGTATCTTGTTCCGCCTTAACAATCTTTGCTGGTACAGCTGTTACAAGAGGGTCTGGTGTCCCTTTATTATGATGCACTTCCTGCGACGCGGTCATTCGTCTCTAAATGACTTAACTCCCTCTCGTCTTTTGGTTTGAGTGCGCCAAAATACGCATTGTTTATGAGATCGGGTTGGTTGTAACAGGCAGTGATGATGAGTGGTCAGACAATTATGTATGACACCCAGCTGTTTTGAGTTGCAGTTACAAAACCCAACTACGTAAAAAAATATTAGAGAAGTAAGCAAATTGGACCAGACAGAATACAGAATTCTAGGACAGAGTCCTGGTTTTGTTTACCCATAGCAACAGTTGCTATATGCGCCTGGTTTAAATGGATGAGAACGTTGCAAACACAACCAAGTAAAAATAGGCAAAGTAGGCTCGTTAACCATTGTACATTTAAATACCATCGACAATTATAAAATATCGAACCTAAATTAAGGCATGGTGTAAGGCTACAGCAAATATGCAATCCTGTGTCTTTTTAATGTAGCCTAAAATGATAATGTAGCCTATATTTTTAAAAAAAGTCGTGGTAGCGATTCAGACAAGGGTTTCTTCCCAACGAAAATGTATGGTCACCGGTCAATGATTGTAACAGCAGCACGCACGCTACTGCAAAATACACTTTTGTAGAACAAAAACAATCGCCTGAAACCACAGTTTTCAGCGCAGGCAAACTGCTGGATGGCTAAGCGGATTCACCGCAACAGTGGAATAAGCGGGATAATGGACTCCACGGTGGTCTGTTCACAGAAATGAATGCGCTTCGCGTCGGGGCCGTTTTACAACCTCGACCGTGCATTAACTTCTGTGAACAGACCACCGTGCCGTCCATTATCCCTTATAACATATGCACCAGAAGAAGCTGGAGGCCCTGATGCACAAGACTGGTCAATAAAAGGAAAAGACTGAAATGGGCTAAAGAGAACATGCTAGGCGGAAGACGATTGGAAGTTAAAGTGATTAAATCACTGACAGAAAACAATTCCAGGCATGGAATGAAATGAAGATATACTAGAGGAGTGGTAGTGGTAGATATCTTGTGTGTGTGTAATGTGTGTGTGTGTATGTGTGTAATGTGTGTGTGTATGCTATAACTTCAGTAGTGTAAACTCAGAACATCAGACTCTAAAAGAACTAATAGACTCTAATGATGCATTTAAGTATGTCTTGGAGGAAGTAATGTTTTTTTTGTGATCAATTTTTTATTAGCACCATTTATATCATTCAGACATTCAGAATAACTGTCAAGGATGTAATGTTTTAATGCAAACAGTGTCGAATAGACTTCTGGTATTATTGTAGAACAAGTGACAAAATAATTGATTCTAGGTATGCTATGAACATTTCAAGACATCATGACGAAGCAACCAAGTCCAACTGATTTGCCTAAAGTACAACACACACAAACCCCTCAGTAGTGGGGCTGTTAAGCTCAACGATCTTGCTTTTTATGAAAGAAGCATGAAACTTTCAGGGTTTGTTCTTGATTACCTTAGCTTTAATTTTAGATCTGGAGGCATTCTCAGTTTGACCTCTGAGGTCAGATAGAGGTCATTGACCTCTGTAATATGTTGTGACGCTACAGGTGAAAAAAAAAAAAAAAGATATCACCATGAAACTTTCTCAGTTGATTACTCATGTCAAACTAAGAAAAAAATGTATTGAAAGTTTTTTTATATTTTAATGTTTAAATATGCAAATTAGGCCTTATCTCATTATCTCATTTTGTTGTCATAATAGATGGGGAAATAATTACTGAGGGGTTTGTGGACATCTACTTCTATTATCCTGTAATTCACCTGTACCACTGTGATATGAAATTTCAAGGCCCGAAATTAGAAATGGGTGTATCTTAGGATCTAAATGTGATAGAAATATAAACTAAATATGTTTTACCATGTTTCTGGGCATGAGAAACTTATCTATAGCATTGATAGCACTCTAAGAGGTCAACATCATTACGTGTAGTGAAGATCACTGGCAAAAGATCCAATGATTGGGCAAAGCCAAGTACAAAATGTATCATTTCACCAAACAATTCCATATAAATATGGACATGACAAAAATGTAGCCCTACTTGAACTTGAGCTCCTATCAAAAAGTCACAACTTGAAGTCCTATCACAAATCCCCAATGTAACATTGAACAGGTAACATATCAGCATTCTAAAAAGTACAGTGAAAGTTGTTGTAGAGGCCTTAGCTTTTGGGGGTAAGAAAAAGGCCTACAAAACAGCTGTGCAGCTTGTGCACATTAATGCTGCCTTTTTGCATTTACAGTGCCCGGTACAAACCTTTTTACAACCACAGTGCACAAGCTCATAGCATGCCTGTGATGCCTCAGGGAGTGTTGTCCAACGAGGCTGCCAGCCTGCATCTGTATCAATCCATCCCCATCCCCAGTCTGAAGGACTTGGTAACTGTGGGCTAGGAACCAAGGCAAGGTTCCATATTATGTTTGCCTGGTGCATTGCTCTTTTGATGTGTTGCCTCAAAGCAGCTTGTGTAGGGGGGATGTTTTCCAGGGATCTTGACCTCTGGATAAAAAGTTGTTTCCTTGCTTCATTGACCTCTAAGCATGCACTTGTTCTGTCATAGAGTGGGAACCCTGGATCTAAGTCAAATGTAAAATTCCATGACTTTTCTCTGACTTTCCCTGACAAAAAAACTGAATTTCCATGACTTACTATATAATGAATAGTACAATATAGCGACCAATGATTTCAGAGTACCCGCATAGAGGTCAAGAATCTTTTTTAGAGCGGGAGATGAGGCATTGAATAAACACAGTTGGGCTACTTAAGGAAGCCATACAGCTAATAGCCAGATATACACCAATTCTGCTTGGAAATGTATTTGTATTAATGCTGCCCTACAAAGCCAAAGAGCAGTATCTGCAAAAATGCCAAGCTGAGAAAAACAGCTTTTTGTGTTTTTCTTACACCAAGTATAAGCATCAAATTATATTCAACAACAAGGTGTATAATTAGATAGATCAAAGTGAGGTGAATATTAACCCTTAAAGGTGTAGGTTTTTGAACGTTCTAAGTTCCGCAACAATTGAAGGTTCTAAAATTGTATGTTGAATTCAATGAACCCAGATATTCTTTAGAACGTTCATTTCTCAACATTCCTGACGGTACTCCTTTAAGGGTTAAACATTTTGTTTAGGCATAATTTGGTAGTTTTATGGGCTATACTGCGCTTTGCCTTTGCATTACTGCTTATACTTACGTGGCCATAAAATAACATTTTGCATTAAGTGTAACAAGTGATCATAATCACTCAGTTTTTATATTAACTGAGGAGGTACTTTCTACATTTTTAGTGAAGATATGCTGCTTGATGCTTTAACAATGGCAACTCTGTCATTTATAAACATTTATGTTAAAATGGAACAAAATCAATCGGGTATTCTTGTAGACTTTCATGTCAAGCAATATTGCATTGCTGCACACCAAAACCTAACCTTTGACACCTTTGCACACTGCTGCTTATATTTATTAAAGTATATGGTAATTACCTTTTGTAAAATCTGACTGACTATTTTGAATATGATACTTTCACAGGCATTTAATATTGTGAGACTATCATGATAGACACCTACAGTAATGTGTGTGTGAGTGTGAATGGTAGTGTGCCTTTTTAGAAGAAAGTCCCAGTCTGTCCCTGCGCACACACACACACACACACACAAACACACAAACACACACACCCTATAAGAGTAAGGGCAAGTGAAACAAAGGCAGAATGCAGTAATGGCAATTGAAATCAAGGCAGTAAGGGCAGATACTGCACTCTGCCTTGGTTTCCCTCTACTTTTCTATACAAACTGCAAACTAAATATGTAAATTTAGCTAAGAAATGTATTAGGTAGCCATATGACATTTTAACAGATTGAAGAGCAGATCATGTACTTCTTATTTGTGCATTTTTTTTTAAAGTGCAGATACTGCTCTTAGCCTTTATAGGGCAGAATGTATTTTGGCAAGTATATTTTAAACTGATACAACAAAATTCCCTGATATTCCATGACTGTGCTCCAAAAATGATCAAATTCCCTGACTTTCCATGTCTGGAATAGACTTTCTAAAATTCCATAATATTCCAGAAATTCCATGACCCGTGATCAGTAGTACCACAAAACGTTGAGACAAGGAAAGATCACTCAACTCTTGCGGCATATGCAACATTTTATGGAAAGCCTCTGTAACTTCTGGATATACACGCCATGTATCCCAGACAGTCTTTTTACCACGGCCACTGAATGCAGATGTTGTATCACAGCCAGTGAAAGCATGAAATGCTAGCAGTGCAGAACCAGTGGAAGGACCCAGTGCAGTAACCACATTGTGAATGCATATATAACAGAAATGGCTTCCAGTTCCAAAGGCAATCAATATTTCTTCTTCAATTGAAGAACTGAGGGCCTGTCCACACGGAGACGCTTTTTAGATTAAACGCAGAGGTTTTGCTTTGTCTTGGCCGAGCGTCCAAACGAATCCTGTAAACGCACTGCCCGAAACCGCACTTTTCTGAAACCTGGTCCCAGAGTGGAGAAATCTGAAACCGTAGCCCGTTTGAGTTCGTTTAGACAGCGAAACCGCACATCCTGCTTGCGTATCGATGATGTCATCGCCACACCTCAGCTGCCCTGGACTTGCACTTATAGTATTGCCTAACAATACTAGTTTTCATACATGACATTACCTACGATTACACTCCGTTAAGATAAATATCACAACTGATGCTGCGCAGCGCCGATAGCTTATGACTTGATGGACTGAACACTGTTTTTCCCGGTGTTTTTTTATGCATTCTAGCTACTGTCAGTGACGTGAGAGAACTTAAGTTATTAGGAAAGTGCGGTGTAAGTTTAGGCTACATTAATTTGTGCGTAGTGCCAGTGTCATTCATTTATTTTACATGTCTTACAACATATATACATGCATTCACAGTCGAGTGAAATCAGATATAAGCATACAAAGATGCTTAGAACTCACGTTAAGCCGATGGTAGCACACTGAATGCGAATGCACGATTTGATGCAGGCAAAAGTATTGACTGTTACTAACGAAGGTTTTATAGCAATATTATAAATGTGGCGACAGAATAGCCTAGAACTTGGGTAAGCCTTGCGTTTAGTAGCCTAATTGCGGTGATAGCCAAAACTAATGTGAATCACAGACTATCCTACAACCAAAGAAAGTAAAGGTGATTAGTAGGCCTACCTGCGTTAGCCAAATAAAGGACGGGACTGCACCCTTCACAAACCGTAAAATAAAGTTTATTAGTTTTACAGTTGGCTACAGTTGACAGTTCACCATCAGTCCACACAAACAATTCTGGTTTCCTTGCACTAGCCATTTCGCCGTAGCCTATTCTGTCTGTTTTTAAAGCGCAAGTTTTGCAAGTTTTGGTGAATTTCTGTAAAGACACAGTGCCACCTATAGGCCTGGGGTATGAAGTAACGTGTTGAGTTGTGTTGAGATGGATCCGTTTGGACGCAAATATTCTTGATACGGTTCCAGGGAAGACGGAGGGAAAAAAAGATCGGTTTGGTACGTGTGGACTAGGTCTGAGTCTGCTTTTTATCGCTCTGTGCTGTTGGACAGTCAAAGGAGAAAGTGAGAGAGAGCACACAACCTTTTAGGTTACCAAGTGCCGGAACTTCTGAAACCACACCCAGGCCACACCCATTGCCCCACCCTCTACCCCAGAAAATAAGATCCTGTTTACACGAAGGGAAAACGCAGATATTTCAACGTGGTTTGGCCTCTCATTTACACGAAAATCACAAAAACTATTTGGAAAACTCCAGTTTTGCAGTTGCATGTAAATAGGGAAACCGGCGTTTTTGCATTGTGACATGTTGGTCTCTCGTTTGTTTTGAATCTCTGATTGGTCCACCTGTTTGCTCGAAGTATTCATGTCACCCTTCCCCTGCTGTTTTTATCATTATTGCCCCCCCGAATAAATACCCTGCTATATATATGCAGGATAACAGAAGTAGATGTTTTGCCAGTGATCTTCACTGCACTTAATGATGTTGACCTCTTAGAGTGCTATCAATGAGTTCCTCATGCCCAGAAACATGGAAAAACATATTTAGTTTACATTTCTATCACATTTAGATCCTAAGATTTCTAATTTCGGGCCTAGAAATTTCATATCACAGTGGTACAGGTGAATTACAGGATAACAGAAGTAGATGTCCATAAACCCCTCAGTAATTCTTTCCCCATCTAATATGACAACAAAATGAAAAAAATATTTTGAGCCTGGCTTTATCAGACAATCTGATTTTGTTTTTTAAAATGTATGCAAATTAGCACATTTTTAATGAGATAAGGCCTAATTTGCATATTTAAACATTAAAATATAAAAAAAACTTTCAATACATTTTTTTCTTAGCTTAACATGAGTAATCAACTGAGAAAGTTGGTGATATCTATTATTTAAAAATGTTACCCCATTCACCTGTAGTGTCACAACATATTACAGAGGTCAGTGACCTCTATCTGACCTCAGAGGTCAAACTGAGAATGCCTCCAGATCTAAAATTAAAGCTTAGGTCATCAAGAACAAACCCTGAAAGTTTCATGCTTCTTTCACAAAAAGCAAGATCGTCCCTATTTTAAGAGCTTAACAGCCCCGCTACAGGATCCAAACATACACACACACACACACACACACACACGCACACACACACACACACACACACACACGCGCACACGCACACGCACACACACAACACACACACACACACGCACACACACACACAACACACACACGCACACACACACACACGCACACACACACACACACAAAACCCTCAGAGTGGGCTCTGAAACTTTAAACAACTTGTATTTTAGGTTTAATTAGCACTTCATCTGATCTTGGGAAATTCGGCACATACACACACAAAGGTATGCTATGCCACAGCACATGACCTGAGTTTTACCTCTTAGTTCAAAGGAATGACAGCCCATTCAGTGAAGATGCAATGTATTTGGACTACAAGCAGTGTATGACTACCCCATACTGGCTACGTATTTGATCAAAAGTCTCTAGCAGGCTTTGACTGTCCACTGACATCTCACAACCTATGTGACACGTGGCAAAAATCCCCATTGTTTTCTATGTATTAGTAGCAAATGTCTATTATTTTATTATTTAAAAGTATGTTATTGAGTTAATGTACACCGTTTAAACCAGTCAAGTTGTGTCATGAAAATCAACAAATGTTGAGAGCACTATGGCCAAACGGACACTGCCTCAGTATGACCACTAGATGTCCCCCCACATTCTGTTTCAAAAACAGATTACAGTGTATGGATATGATATTCTCAAGATCATCATGGCCTAAATGCCTATTCAGCATGATGACAAAATATGGTGTTCAGTAATGTTTTTCATGGTCGGTTCCAGACATCAGGAAAAACAGTCACGCTCAGCCCACCACGAGGGGAGACATATTTAGCATAAAACCTTTTACTCGCATCAATACCATCATATCATTTACATCAGGATGGATACATTTTACAAAGGATATCTGCATTTTCAGTGTATCCAATGAAATGTGATATGATTACTTTGTTTCCACAACCTACCCAATAGGCTTTTATGGCTGTACGTATCGAATGAGATCTCCTCGTCCGTACAACAGAACAACACTCATGAAATACAACCTACTTTTAATTAAGCTATACTGCCATTGACATTAATTATGCAACATCATTAATGAACTTGAATCAATAAAAACACAGAATCTATAATTAAGCCCATCACATGAGCTAAAAGAGAGATGGGGAGGGGGGTTCTTTAACCTTCAGGCTATCTCTCAACGAGGGCAGTGGTGTCTGTTTGAACGCTGGCAACATTTGGGTCATAAAAAGGAATCTCTTGTGTCCCCATTAATACCTCTGGAACAGCAGCTATCCCCTTAATGAAGATATTTCACCAATGTATTTTTAATGCTTAAGTGATTTCCAGGCCATGTATACCAGCTGCGCTGTGACAGGAGGAATAAAAGTAAAGCTCTTTCTAATGATGCAGTTTGCAGAGAAGCATGAGAATGGGAGGGACCAAGAAGCACTTCTAACAGAGATATGAAAGGTAAGGAAAGAGATAGCAAATGAGAAAAGAGATAGAAGGTGAGAAGAGAAATGTAGAGGAGAGAGAGAGAGACTGTAGAGAGAGAGAGCAGAGAGATAGAGAGAGAGAGCAGAGAGATAGAGAGAGAAATGTAGAGGAGAGAGAGAGAGAGCAGAGAGATAGAGAGAGAGAGCAGAGAGAATGTACAGTAGAGAGAGAGCAGAGAGATAGAGAGCAGAGAGAATATATATATAGAGAGAGCAGAGAGATATATAGAGAGAGAGAGAGCAGAGAGAGAGAGAGAGCAGAGAGATATAGAGAGAGAGAGCAGAGATAATGTACAGTAGAGAGAGAGCAGAGATAGAGAGAGAAATGTAGAGAGAGAGAGCAGAGAGAATGTAGAGAGAGAGAGAACAGAGAGATAGAGAGAGAGAGAGCAGAGATAATGTAGAGAGAGAGAGAGGTAAGAGGTGCCAGAACATGACATGGAAGAAGAGCAACAGATCCAGACCGACAGACCAGAACAAGAAGAGAAAAGAGAAAGAAGAGATGAGAAGAAGTGAGAGGGGAAAAGAAGACAAGAGATGTGAGTGGTGTGGAGGAGAAGAAAGGAGGGTGCAGGTCCAGGGAAAAGATGAGTTACAAAAAGGAAAGGAAAGGAGATGAAGGAATTAAGGACAGTCAGCTAATGGGCAAGATCTATAAACATCCCACACGCTGAATGCTGACAGCAAATGTGTTTCTTGTCCTGGTTTAGAAATAAGAGCATATTTTCATCATAAGCCATCTGGGATGATGAGAGGCGGCTACACAGATATGGTTTGGGAGAGGGGGAAAGAAGAGCATGGTCCCTACACATTTCCATTTCAAAATTCCAGACTTTTTTCTATAACAAAGTCCTTTTAGGCAAGTCCCTCCACTCGGCGGCCATATTGCAACGCTTTTTCGGCAGAAATGCATGTGCGCAAGGCTTCATGACACCAATCTTGCTCCAGCGGCGAGATCGAAACACATGATTGGCACGATGTCTTCACAACACACCACATTATTGGCTCAATGTACTCACAACACAGCACATGATTGGCTCAATGTATTCACATGTCAACGTTTTGCCGTGGAAGGGGTGGGATATGTGTAGACAACTGCCATGTTGGCGTTACAAACTAACCCCATGCATTTCTATGGAGGATTTTTGAGTGCTGTGTCTCCTCATTAGAAAGTCTCTGTCTAAACTCAAATTTCAAAACTTCTCAGTAGATTTTTCTGAATATTCTCAACATTGCGGCCACTTCTGGTTTGGGCTTACCCTGGAAATCCAGAGTTCTCGCGAGAGCACAATTTGAATTGTCTCTGCGAGACACTCTGGCAATGAGTAATGATGCACGTTACTTTTACCCCTTGCATCGCGAGGAACCAATCACATCGGTGTATCTGATATACAGTAGGCGGGCCAGATGCAAGCTAAACAGATGACGACAGCATGCATGCTTGGTGCCGCCCCTCGAGTTGGGCCATTACATTAGTCATGGCCAGACCCTTAATCTTTCTAGATTACCAGGGTCTGGATTTTCCAGGCTAGTTTGGGATAACTTGGTAAACAAAACAAAGATATGGACAACTGAAATGAATTTAAAAAATGACACTTAATATTCGTCCATTTAGTTGGGTCATTTTTCTACGAGCCAGCTGGCAGTTTGTATGGGCACTCACTCAATCCAGCTGTTGTCCACTTCAGACTGTAACACTTTTGCCATTCTAACCAGCGCATCAGTTTTCAATGAATAAATACAATCACAAGGTTTTGTTTTCACCGAGCGCTGCGGAGACTGTAATATATGTCAAAAGGAAATGTCATTACCACAATGTTTTTGTGAATTTGACCTCAAAGATACAACAAATAAAAGTAGGGGCCCTAATTTAAATGATGGAAAAAGTGTAAAGTCTACCTAAAGCCATTTTTTTATTGTGGCAAAATCTATTTGATTCTGATTATGACAAAGATCCTCCTAAGCACGAACATTAGTCGATCAGTTGACCGCTCATACTGCACGACACACAATAGCTTTAGTCAATGCATGAGACACGTTGCTCGTTGACTGAGAGCCCTAATGTCAGAAATGAGGAAAGTCAATTTTCATTATTTAAATAAATTATTTTAAAGTTATGTTAATACAGTATAATATAATATGCTACTTTGTTGCAGAAGCCTGTGACAAGACATGGGTGCCATAAGACCTAGAGATGTACACATTTTGCCATTTTAGCTAACCAGGCTGTATTATTATGACCGCCGCGCAGCGAAGCGGCGGTCATATAGGTTTAGTCAGATTTTTTTTTTTTTTTTTTTTTTTTTTTTTTTTCGCATGCCCAAATTTCCGTCAATGATTCCCGGGACACTGAAAGACCGGGGTACACGAAACTTGGTGGACATGTAACCCCACATGGATAGCATGGAACCATCGTTTTTCGTTTTGATCTGTAGCCCCCCCGCTGAATTGGACCCCCCGAAAGGAGGGTAGGGCAGACACAGTTTTCTGTGAATATCTCGAAAACCGTAGGGTTTAGGAGGACCATTTTTTTTTTGTATGTTGATCTCAAGGGGCCATGTCAACCCATTCCATAACCACTCATTTCATGTATAGCGCCACCTAGTTAAACACAAAAAAGTAAAAATGAGGTGGTGTAATTGAAGGTATCTGTGACCTAACATAGTCAAAACTGCACGAAATTGGAAGTGTAGGATCATTATGACACCCTCTGTATGCACGCCAAGTTTTGTGGAATTCCGTTCATGGGGGGCCACACAATAAATTAATTTATGTTACTATACACCAACTGGCCTGTAGGTGGCCGGAGACAGTTTTCTGTGAATATCTCGAGAACCGTAGGGCCTAGGAGGTCCACCTTTTTTTTGTATGTTGGTCTTAAGGGGGCATGTCAACCCATCCCATTACCACTTATTTCATGTATAGCGCCACCTAGTTAAAAATTAAAAAGCAAAAAATTAGGTGTTTTCATCTCAATATCTCTGGCTGACAAGGTCAAAACTGCACGAAATTAAAAGTGTAGGATCATTATGACACCCTCTGAATGCATGCCAAGTTTTGTGTACTTTCGTTCATGGGGGGCCTTACAATAACATAATTTATGTGTACATTTAGTGACGTACACCAACAAGGATTCCCGGGACACTGAAAGACCGGGGTACACAAAACTTGGTGGGCATGTACCCCCACATGGATAGCATTGAACCGTCATTTTTCGTTTTCATCTGCAGCCCCCCCGCTGGACTGGACCCCCCGAAAGGAGGGTAGGGCAGACACAGTTCTCTGTGAATCTTTTATGGTATGTTGGTCTCAAGGGCCCACATCAACCTGGCTCATAATCACTCATTTGTGATTTGCCCCCCCCCGTAAAAAATGAAAATCAGTAGGATTAAAAGAAAGCCAAAATAAATATTCATCATCATCATCATGGCTGCATTTTCAGTATTGGCGAGAAGTAGTCGTGTGTCCACTAGATGGCGCATCGTTGCAGTGAGACGTAATTTTGTTGGAAGTTAAAAGTGGGTTGGAAAAAACAATGGACGCTTCATACAAGGACTGTAATTTACCGCAGCGAACATCTAATAAGGATAGGACGATGTTCACATGAAGTGTAATTCCCATTTCTTCTTGAAGCCGAAATAAATCTGAGGATGTTTATCGGACATGCTTGGTTTTTACTGCAGGTACGTTAATCTTGTAATATCAATAAGGACCTAGGTAATGTTACCGTTAGCGTTGGTTGAGTGATGGAGGCATTTGATTTATTGCATTTGTAGAAAACTATAAATGCGGTTATACCAAGCAAATGTATAGCAGCACTGTTTGTATCTTTCGACTGTCATTTATTGCACGTGCTACAAAATCATTCTGTGCAATGGAAGATTTACCAACGTTACACCGGTCTGATACAGTTTTGCCTATACATGTGTGAGACTGAGACGCCTGTTTATTTTGTTTTAAGTGCGTGCAGGGTGTGAGAGGGGAATCGATGTGCTTTGATTACAGCTTGGTAGTTGTAGTCTGTGAAATTAAAAAGCACGTGTGTGTGAAGTATCCAAACAATGACACCTTCATTTCATTATGGCTGCTTTAGCAAAACACCTTAAGCTACTGTGTAGTGGGTCCCATTTAGAAGTGGCTACTTCATTCGCGCTTTCCTTGACTCATGGAGCTGCGTGAATGTTATTACAACTTTTCGCCACGATATGACAGTTTAAGTCCGCTTGATACTGTAAGGCGTAAACCATTGGTTTCCAAAGGAGATTTTATTTGTGTCGCCAGCATAGCCTATTGACAATTTATGTTGTAAATAGGCCTACCTTATAATCCTACCTGTAGCTTAGGGAAGCTAACAGCTTTCTATTAGGATCTAGTTTGTTAGTTACCGTTTTGTCATAACTCCCTGATGCATTTTTGCATTTAGAATAGCCAGAGCGTGTATATCTCAATCGGAAAATTAAACAATATCGGGTGCCTATGGACTAGGCTGGGTGAACCCAGCCTGATCTGCCCGCTATTTATTTTTTGATTTCTTAAAAGATTGAGCTTGGTCTGATGAAAGCCAGACTAGCCATGGACCTCAGTTAAACAATGCAAGGGAACATGAATCAGCCTATATTTGCACTAACAATAACGGACAAAAGCTCTTCAACTTTGGCCCGTTAAAATGTGTATGAACAGTCTAGCGACGCATTTCATCAAGGCCCATTTGGACATGTCAGTTATTTGCACCACTGGTTAGATGTAAAACAGCATTTCGTTTCAGACTAGGCTACTGTTACTTAATTTGTGCATTAACAATAACGTTTCAGACTACTGTTACTTAATTTGTGCATTGACAATAAAGTATTACATGAACTAAAGATGACTAAAATCTTATGTAGAAGAAGAAACATTCACAAAAAATCCATCCATCCAAAAATGACCTTTGTTTTTGATAGCTGTTGAAAACGGCATGGAACTGACAGAGATGTTTTTGTTTAAAAATTTGCTTTTGCTTTTCCCAAATACAATGTAGCCTACAGGTGTAAGTGACCTTTCATCAATCCAGTTGCAATGGATGAACTGTGATGAACTGCCCTACTTGTGATTGTTTAGAGATTTTAAAGGTTTTATAACAATTCTACATCTTCTTTGGCTATTCTACAATCTATTCACCTTTTCAGCACCAGTAGGGTACTTTCTGTGCAGCCGCACACACACACTCAGGCATGCCAAACAAGCATACACAAAAGTTTCAAGAGTGGGGGATGGAGTAAAATATGGGGACAAATTGAAGTGTGATTTATTTTCGCGGAACGGATGTACAGGACTGAGCGGCGGTCATATTTTGTACCGCTATGCGGTACATCTAGTTAACTTGTTAGCCCTCAGAAAACTCACACTTGCTTTTGCACACTTGCTTACTTTTGTTGAGGAAGCGCTGTGTTGGAAGGTCCACTCACATTTTTAGTTTTCTGTAGACAGAAAAACCTACAGAGACTAGTTCACTGCTGGCAGGAGCCTCAGAAATCACCTAAGACAGTTTTTTTTGTTTGCAAAAAGGGTTTATCAGATAATGCAGTATCTATGTATTGGAACTTTTACACAAGTGAAAGTTTTCTGAGGACCCCCATATAATCGTATCTTGATGATGTGGACTAACAGTTATTCTACACAGTAGGAATGGTTCATTATGTGTGTGGGGGGGGGGTTCATTATGACCTGAGGGAAGTGAGTAGTGCTAAAGATGCAATTGTCTGGAAACACAAATATTTCTCCAATACAATACTTGTTTGTTTTTCCATTCTTATCCAGACCTGGAAATTACTAAAGTCAAATTCCATACTTTTCCAGGTTTTCCATACTGCGTAGGAACCCTGGGAGAGATACAAGCTACTCCTGTACTGCATGTCCAAAAGGTGAAATGGCAAAAAGGCGTGTGTGTGTGTGTGGGGGGGGGGGGGGGATTAATAATTCTTAATGTTTGTCAGACTGGCACCGTATACTAGGCAATAAATACATGTACCGGTAGTAAAAAGATTTTGCCCGAGTAAAGAATTCCTCTGCATCTGGAAAATATGCTCCAGTACAAAAGATATTAATCATGTAAACTGTGTGAGTTTTATCAACAGCACAATGTTGAGATTCTGGCCAGGTGCTTCTCTCTGATGCCGACCAGCTGCATATTTCCACAAGTGTGTTTTGTTTTTGAGTAATTTGGTGAAAATGACTGAATTTACATTCTTGTCTTCCTCCTACAGAGAATTCATTAGGTGGATGACATGCTGTCCTTCCTGATCCTGCCGCTGTGATATGAGTTGATAGAAGTAGTGAGTGTGTGTGTGTGTGTGTGTGTGTGTGTGTGCGTGTGTGTGTACACGCATGTGAATGTGTGTATGAGTGTGTCTGTGTGCTCACTCCGGTAACAAAGTACACACCTGGCACCCCATGACCACTGACAGCCTGGAAGCAGCAGGCGTACAGAGATGAGGAGACGAGAGAAATGAGCCGCACTGCCTTATGGGTAAATCCAAGGAGAAGAAAGTGGGGAGAGAACGAGAGTACCTGAGCCCATCGCTTACGCAGTGACAGGTGTGTTTGTCTGGGGCAGAAGTGGAGGTGGTGGCAGGAAAGGCCCCTTCAGCCCTTTGCAGTACCATGGGCCCAGGATGGATGAGGCTCTCCTGTGGGACTAAATTAATACTGGGGCCCAGAGTGGAGCGGAGTGAATTGCTTTTAGACCAATGTCCTCCCACAGAGCTAGTCAACACAGGGTTACCCCCCCCCCCCAGGGCCCCGGTGGCAATATGGGGGCAATCTGCTGCCACGTCAGGGGGCAGGTGCATCACAGCAGAACCAGGGGCTCCTCATCATCAGTGGCTCCCAGTGGCTCCATCTCCCTCCCTGGCAGAGCAGAGGACAGAAGCAAGGGAGGGGTTCTGAGTTGTCACTATCCTTTATTACAAATCTGTGGATTTTCCTGTTTCTGTTTGTAATTGGATACAAGTGTAGAATGATGTTTAAAATGATGCAGTATCTGCATCAGTTGTGAGTAACCAGGTGATAGATGATGGAAGGCCCAAAGAGGACCAAAGTCAACACGCAATGCCAACCTTTAGAAGGGAATCACATTGCCCAGCAGCAAGCAGCAGATTTCCTATTGTTTGCTATGGTTTGGCAGCGGCAGTGTTCCGCTATCAAACAATCAGAGCGATGAACTTGGCTCAACTTTCAAAGTGTAACGTGAGGTTCATCAATTGTCAGTTTAGGCAACAGAACATAGACCGTTGGTGTAATGAAATAGAATTTCATTACACCAACACCAACAAGCACAAATACCTTGATGGTGGAATATGATGATGCTCCTTCTCTGTAGATCATTCCTCAAAACAAACTAGATCAGCAGCAAACAGATACTGGACATCATGACCCAGGCTGCAGTCTCTCTCTTTCTCTCTGTGCAACTGACTGAGTGAAAACATGTTTCCCATACCATCTAGGGGTCTTTAGGTGTACAGTGGTGGAGCGGGACACTGTAAAGACGGACCAAGTTATCGCTTGGCAAGACAGCCTACTGGAGGAGGTCACCTCGGACATGAACCGCAAGGCCACACATCCGGTTCCACGCATGACTTGTGTCGCTAGGGATGCAGAAGCAAGCGCAGCGTATGGCAGTGCACAATAGAAACCCAGCGGAACTAATGGCCACTTATACACAAAGTGTTAGTGAAAGAAAACTCAGCGCCTACAGGCATCGAGAGAGGGCAAGCAACCCAACCCCCCCACCGCCTCCACACATACACTACTCCTTTGACCTGACAAGCCAAGAAAAAGAGAGAGGGAGGTAGAGAGAGAGAGAGAGAGAGAGACAGACCTAATGAAAAAAACTATAAGAGAGAAGACATGAGCAAGAAGAAAGGAGTGATAGAACAGAAGAAAGAAAGAAAAAAAGACAGAAAGAAAGAAAGAAATCAAGGAGAGGGAGAGAGAGTGAGAGAGAGAGTGAAAGAGAGAGAGAGAAGATGCCTGGGGCCAGGCCCTGCACCTCCTCAGCATCGCTGCACACAGATCTTCTGCATGATTCAGTGCAGCAGGGCAGCTCAGGATCACAATAATGTACTGCATATTCGGCATGTGCTAAGACACGAACGCATTCACACTCACACACACACACACACATACACAGTGTGTGGGCTAAGGTTGTCCCTGCTGATCCCTTTATGGTAATGGTGATATGGAGAAATGTTCTTTAACAAAGTGCTAACAAGCTCCCCTGGTTACTTGACGAACCAGGTCAGAGAAAATTCACCCAGAAAAGGTTTGAAGTGACATGATCTCAGCTCTTCATTAACATGCGAGGGTCCCATCAATCACATAACAACGCCCCATTCAACTGATGAGGAGATGCTGTTTAAAATGACGCATGCTGCAATTTGTGTGAGGCTTAAACAATGCAATGACATTCCAAGATGTGACGGTCTTTAATTGACCTAGTAAATGGGTCATGTAAAATCTTTGAACCGTGATCAACCTCCCACCCAAAAATAGCCTGCAGATAATGCCAGACAGACACCACTCCACTTGAAGAGCAAAGAGATAACAAGCTGACACCTTCCCATCCAGTGCACCTCAAAGACTCCCTTGCCTTTAAATATGGTTTAAGGGAGCAAACTGACTGATATTGCATGTTGTGACCAGAAAATGTCATCAGCTAGAAGCTCCAGCCACTATCAGCTCAGCAGCCCTAGACTGGCCAAAAAGAGGAGAGAGCGAGGGAGAGAGAGAGACAGAGCGAGGGAGAGAGAGAGACAGAGCGAGGGAGAGAGAGAGACAGAACGAGGGAGAGAGAGGCGGAGAAAAAAGAGAGAAAGAGCACTCTCCTCTTGCCCTGGGCAGAAGGCACATGCTAACCCCCCACCCCCCACCCCCCACTTCTACCCCTCCACCCCCTTCTTCTACCCCTCCATCCCCTTCTTTTCTGTGCCCATCTCTCTCACCGCCCCTTCCATCTACCCCACCCCACCCCCACCTGCCAACAGCCGCCCCTCCTCCGGCGCCCTGGGGGCATTCGCTCCCGCAGTGTCAGGGGGGGCCTTCAGTCCTCTGTGTTGACAAAGCAGCTGGCCTTCAGAAGACACTTCAAACCCCCTGCTCAATCTTCAGGCCCTCTGCACCACACCCGATGAAAACACAGAACTCTGGTGTCAGTCACACTCCATCAGAGGACCTAATGGGGACACAGGCAAATCACACACACACACTCACACACACACAATGTACACAATATCAAAAAATACCAGATACATCTTAGGAATAACAAAGCAAACCTTCTCATGTGGATTTAAGATATGAACAAAAAGAAAAAGAAAAAAATAAGATATAAAATAAAAAAAACTATTTCTTACAAAAAGAACAAAAATGCATCCAATAGATATTTTTGAAACTAGACATATGTTTTTACAGTCCTACAGCCACAGTTAATGAGTACACAAATCACAATTACACTCCAGGCAATCTCACAGTGTGCTGTGTGCCAAAAGATGAATAACAAAAGTGGCATGATATCATATTCTGACAAAACCCACAAAACTCAGCCATACAAATGCACCAATGGCCTATTTTATGATACCCGGAAAATCTACAAAGTGAACCTTGGTGGGGCCTTTTGAATATTATTCTGTTATTTAAATATGATTCTGTTTGTAATTAACTGGAAGCTTAAATGTCAAAAACAATGGAAAAGCTCAAGTCCAATGTAACACCTTTGACACTTTGACAGGCCTACAGGTAACAAAGACTGTAAATTAGCTGCACTGCCATCTGACTCCACCAGATGTCAATCTTTGAACAGGAATTTACCTGCTTACAAATAATGGCGAGGACCTCTGATGAGCTTTCAAGTCATTAGGCATTAGCCTTCTATCCAGGCAGTGAGTCGGCCTGACATCTAGTAAAGCTCTTTACTAGAGAGTAAAAACCCATTTTACTTGCTGCTTTCATCGACCCACGTTGACTCAAATCCTCCTCGTGAAATAAATGACTCCTATGTTTCGTTCGCCTGGCTGGTTGAAGAGAGCACTTATGAACATCATGCCAGAACTTAACAAGTGAAACAGCAGATGAGGCACAAGCGCCCTGCGGATGCGCAAACATCAACAACCTAATTTGACATAATCTAAAAATGGCAGCACGCAGTTAGGCCTAGACTCTTTTAACTGAAAGAGAAAATATCTAGTAATGAATTCCAGATCTGCAATATTACCTCTATCGCGCATAATAACGAAGCAAGTGAGAGGAGAGGTTAGAGGGAAGCTGGTGCTGGGTGCTTGAGGACCCACCTGATGCACCAACTCAAGGCCCTGTGAGATTCGGAAGCAAAGCGGATCGGTTGGCGTTAAACCATTGTTTTAAAAGACACCGCCAGTCAAAACTGTCATTTGAACGGGGCTTTTTGAAGTGCGCTCAAAAAAACAAACAAATGGGACTTCAGAGAGTTTGTCACCGAGTCGTTTCATCTCAGGAACTAGGTTGCGTCAAAAAGGCGGGAAGCAAAGGCATTGCAAAACAGGTATCTCGGTGCCTTCATGTGCAGTTTTGTCAAACTTCATCGTGAACATTGAACACTTGAGGGAATCGCTGTACTCGTTAAAGAGGTACGTATTGCTATGCAGCACATCCCCGTATATTCTAATAATAAACAGGCGCCCGCATGCTGTTTCTGAAATAATGAACAATAGGCCTATCCATCACTGCAGCATTAGAGACACCCAACCACATCAGACGGAATGGCAAATGAACAGGGAAGTGGGGCGCTTGAGTTGAGCAACGACACTGCGCTTGCGTATCACTGAAATAACTTGTGGTGGATATGTTCCCAAAAACTCTCAATTTCCCGGTCTTCCCTATCCATTTGATATTGATTGGTTACTGTCTTAATAAGATAAATGGACACTTGATGCCATGGAGTGAATGTTAATATTGATCTGAATGTTTGTAGACCTACAAGATGTAATCAAACCGGTCCTTTTGAGAAATTCAGTAGGCCTGTCGGTGCTATGTGCATCAGCTTTTCTGACTATTTGAAGGCTGGTAAGTAATTTGAGGAGTTGTCCTCAGTGGACAAGATTAAACTGAAACTAACATGTTCACAAGTTCTATCAAATAAGTTTAAAAACTCCAGTCAGTAAGATTCACTCTCATCATCGGTCTGTGTGTGTGTGTGTGTAGACATTTCAGCAATTCATATTAAGTTAACTTGTGAATTGTTATGCAGAACATTTGAAAAGTTTATATCAAAACAGCTGCAAAATACCTTTGATGCCTTATATTAGATTATATTATACATACTTCAATACTAGTATAACACATTTAGAGTAAATGGTAATCCAATGTGAAATCCTTTATGCCAAAACTTGTCTTGTTATTTTCCTATGTAGAAATGTAACACCCATACAAATGTGGGATTTTGTTTGTTTTTCAACCTGGAGTGCAGCTGGACTCTTCACACTTTTTGCTTCATCCAAGCATGTTGTGAGTTGTAATCAGGACCCTGTTAGCAGATTCCCAAAACATTATTCACAGAACTCTCTCAATCCAAATAAATATATTATATTTAACTATGCATGTGCCATCTGAAAGCATTCCTAAAGTAACCATTATTTGGCCGATTCCTAGTAAAAATATTAAAGGCGAAATCCCCGATACTAATCTAATGCACTTAATGTCAAATTAAACAAATTCCTCCTCATGGTTCTCTAGTTGTTCCTTTCTATGCTTGTGGTAGAACAAATAGGTGTTCTGAAACAGTTTGCATGCTGGTTTTGTAAATGGGAAACAAACATAATGGCTTGAACTGAGCCATCCCAGGTAATCCACACACTGTACAAAACATAGGGACATCATTTAATTGTTGCGCTCAAACATTAACAGCTTTTCGGAAAACAAACAAAAAATCACAGACTGTATCTATAAGGTAACTGAGAAAGGGAAGCCTGAGGGTATCATTAGTACCAGTAGCACTGATATACGATGAAAGCATCTGGATATTTGCTTATTCCACATCACATTATTTCCAGTTTCAACTTAACATGGCACACAACATCCACCAGATGGTGGTGACGAGCACAGGAAATAAATCTGAACGGAATTGATGACTGTGGAAGAGAATGCTCCTACCACATAATATGTGTTGTTGCACTCAACTGTCCAAGATCATTCAATGAGAGGAAAAGGAGAAACAGTCCCTCATGTGCATCATTCTCATTGATAAATGCCAGCTTGGACCATCACTTGTAGAATATAGACAATATTACAAAGAAATCATAGCTGGTGCTCTGTGCAAACTTGTACCAAAATTATTTGGACAGCCTGAAAAGACTGATAACTTGAACTAAGGTTAGGCAGGTGCACTCATACAAAAAGGTTGACAGCTAAATGAGATGGGTAAATATTCTGCCAGAAAATATTCGGTCACTTTAGGCAGATGAAAATACTGTATACAGACAGACAGACACAACCAGATCAGATCAGACTAAACATGGAACAGTTCCTGACTCGTCCGATGCAGAACTGACCCATCCCAGAGCTGGTTGGCTGGTGGGAAGTCTGTGTTATGTTGGAGGAGGCCAGAAAAGCGGGACAGTGTTTTGCTTGGGTGAAACGAATGCATAAAAGCCAGCAGATAATCTAAGTGTGGCTCAAGAGGAAGATCAAAGCGACACTCCTGTCTGGGGGCCCTGGAGGTTAACCGCTGACAAAATGACAAAAAGAAAATGACAAAAGGAAGGCATCTTCTCTGTCTGTGGAACCGCGGCATCACCACAGAGAAAAGGTGATGAGCAGATGTACTTTTCTGTTCCGTGGCAGCTGCATGGACATTACATCCTGATTCTGAGTTTCAATTCATAGAGGAGAGCTTTTCTTGGTTATTTCATTTACAGGTTGAATGCTCTCTTCCTGCATAGTTACAGAGATTGAGCTGAAGATAACCGTATAGAACTAAAACATAATCAGCAGTCATTGCTAAATTAAAAAGGAAAGAAAGGGGGAAAAAGAACGTTATTGAGGAATTCCTCCTAGGGTGTATGCTGTAACTCTTCTTGCTTTGTGGGTGTACAGAATAGCTCAACACATGTAAGTGGTTGTGAGGAGCTGTAACAGGATATGGTGAGATTACCATGGGGCAAACATGTCACTGGTAAAGCGGCTGTGCACACAGAATAAACAGCATGGTCCAGTTACATGCTTTGGAGAGCTGGCAAAGGCAGCCATATATAAACAGCATTCTCCATTTCCTGGCATGGAGTATACAGGAGCACACATTTACTAACATTTCAAATGCACTAGAAGCCCATGTGCAACTGAATCGTATTCATTCAAATACATCCTCAGGAAGCACAGAGTAAGGCAAATTGGATTGCCTCTGCCAGTCTAGGAAGATGGAGTGTTCTATATTACTTTAGAAAACATGCAGACCGATGTTTTTAATAGAATCGTCATGGGCAGCATTCACACATTTAACCTAAAATACAACATTAAGCGCTGCAGTAAATAAAGGCATTAGGTACAATTTATTACTTAGTAAGAAATAGTAGCAGCATTTAAAAATATAACCCTAGAAAGAGATTAGTGCCATGTGGCAGACTTTGACACAACGGTCTCGGCATAACTATTAATGACACCTGCCTTCAAGGCCCTAGGCAAAGTTATTATTCTTATAGGGTCATGCATTAATGCATACTCTTCATTAACATACACACTCTCAAAAGGCCTCGCAAATCCTGACAGATTTTCTCTTCTGCTGTTGTATTTTTAGTAGGTATTCTTCAAACCTCAGTCGAAGGTGATGTGGAGCAGTTGCAGGATGCCTTTAATTGAAAAAAAAAAAAAACCCCGCTACCCTTAATACAGGGCATATTCAGATAAATATAATGAACGCTATACAGGCTACTGCTGCCCATACTGTAGTAGCTTATCTGTTCATGTAGAATATATATCTGCCAGATGATATTATGATATCCTTCCGTAATAAGAGGGATAGGGTCTTTTATGCAGATTTCTTACTTAAGTGCATGAAATCAATTTGTCAAGGACAGCATGGCGTGTAACACTGACTGAGATCCAGGACAAAATAATTAGGCTAGAATCCCACATGTCAAAACATCACAGTCTGCAATGATAATAACATGGGACTTCATTCACTGACTGGTAAAATACGGAGTATGTAGCCTACAGTGCTCTTATTGATTGTTAACATCAAATAAAATGTCGCATGATCACCATGTGTGTCTCCGCCATAATAGTGTCAGGCGAACAGATATTTGATCACAAAAAACGGCACATGTCAACGGAGCATGTGTAGAGTGAACTATATACTACCTCCCGAAAACACCTTGCCACCAAATCTGACAGGCCGACCCGTCATGACGTTTTTGTGGCATTCAGCTCCGGTGCTGACCTAGTTCTCTGTCTCCTTTTCACTTCAGACACTCCGCTTAAATCCATAAATTAAGGAAATTAACTGATGGGGCCCGGGGCAACTTTGTAAGCTATTTAAATCTTTAAATTTACAACATCTTCTGCATAGTTCATGTAATTGAACTAACTCGGGGCTTGTTACTTTAATGAGAAAAAAAAATATCCAGCCTTCCCCTCCAGTTTGTACTGCCGAAGACAACAAATCTAAGCCCAAGGGCGAGTTCTCTGCCCTCTGAGCCGGGGTGCTTTCCAAAGGCTCCCTCTCCGAGGACCACGCAGGGACATTCTATGTGCCTTTCCACTTGTCACTTGCGGAGAGCCAACCATTCCGAGCTATGTTCCAGGTGCAATCATTTTAAAGTATTTGTTCTACTTTGTCTGACAACCAACTGGGATGTATTTAAGCATATTAAATCATGCTCGCTGTCCTAACAAAAAGGGGAAAGAACATCTGCCGGCTGCACATGAGAATGTCAGACTGACCATTCATCTGTTCACACACTGGTAGGCGCCAAACATCAAGAAACAAAACCCAAGGAACAGCTGCCTGCATCTGAGAATACAGTAATTACGGGGCTCAATGTAACATCAATTATTCACAGTTATTTACACGCAAATAAACAAACAAGCAAATAAATAAATAATCACCGTCCTATCCGAGCACCTGAGTAAGAGACAGGAAACGACAAAACATCTCTTTTAGGAAGATCAAATATATTTTATATTTCAGATATTGTTGTGTAATGCAAAGTAAATTACATTTTACTACGATCCTGCATTTCGTTTTAATTAAATGTATCTTTGAGGTAAAAAGATGCAATCGTTGAACTAGGAGCAGCTTCCCTGTTTGCATGGGAAATCTTCACGGCAGACATCTCCATCTAGCCGTGTGCTATAATTGAAATGGCGCGTTTGGCTCGAGGCGGGTTGTGAGGGCGCTTTTTGCAATAGCAGAATGCATGTCGATAGACGTCATTTGGTTTTAATGGCCTACAGGAAATTTGGCGTTACAATTCGGGACATTAGCGAGGGAGAGGAAGGACAGGAAAAATCTCTGCCTGAAAACTATTGAAGAATATCTGTAAATGCAACATCTTTTTATTTATATACACTTTATCAACAAGTTATAGGCTACTGCGCCTGAATAATCGCTTTAGAAGTAGAGAGCAGGGAAGAGAGAATGAGAGATAGAGAAGGAGAGGAAGCATGCCCTGTTTTACTTATTTAGAGAATGAAAATGTATGCCTTGCTGAAAATGCCTAGGGAAATATTACATCAGACGAAATGACAATGATTAAAATCTGAATTTTTTCCTTCTCTAAGTCTATTGAGCGACGTGACACTTGCCTGATACTGAACAGCGTCAAACCGTTATCCCCTGCAAACCCGAACTTTAAACCGTTACGAGCGCTGATCTATTTTTACTTTGGCGGAAAATACGAAAAACATAACACTAATGACTTGGTGTTATCGTTGTCACCGTCTTGGGAACAGTGAGAGAATATCACGTTTTCATCTTAAAAATTAGCCTGGGCGCAGAGCAGGGCTGAGCTAATTGTAGCCTAATCCTTGCCCCAGAGGCGTTTGGGCAGCCCGGAGCAAGAATTCTTTTTTAGCTCGGCTCTCTTATTTAGAGACGGATTATTGGCTTTCTTCTTCTCATAACAGACCCGGCAGATTCATTTTAGCAAAAAGACGGTCAAGAAGCTAAAATACGCAGCAGGATCCGACCAGACGAAATATAGTATTTAGAAATAAGAACAGAAAAGGGGGAAGGAGAGATCTCTTCTATGTTCAAGGTAAGAATGCTGCTTGCTTCCTGTGCCGCTTTTGTGGAAAGTGCTTGGTCTGAACAAGTCAAGCCAACACAAGCTATAGATCTTTAAAGCCACAGCGACCCTTTTTAATCAATGTATCACTGCCAGATTCACATGTTTTAATACAGTTTGAGGACATTTTCTGGTCTTCGCAGGAAGAGAATAGATAGGCTCGTCTCAAGGAATGCTTGTGTATTGGATCGCACTAGTTTAAGGAAACTTGGGGCATTTGAAAGGGAGAACGCAACCTTCAACTGGCACCGATTGAATCTGGCTGGGATATCTTCGGACTCCTACAATGTTTGAAACGGTACGCTTAATTTCATCTCCACCTAAAGATTTTTGGCATGAATATCTAGATTAGTTGTAGAATATTTAATTGATCAGAAATTATTTTCACATGGGGCATGGTAGATGATTACTACGTTCGCCCGCAAGGATGATGGTGTGCGTAGTCTACTGAATTGTGTGAGATAAACCGAGGATACAGTCGACAGACCTTACTCTTGCCGCGATACATCATGGCTATATTTGTCTGTAAAACACACCGCTTCAAAATCGTGTAATATCGCATCTTGCTTACAGTAGCCTATTTTATGTCGGCGTCTGAGTAAGACGCCATATTGTGTAATTATCAGAATTTAGGCTACCCGTGGGCACCAGCGCAAAGTATGCTGAAGAGGGCAAAAGTGAGGAAATTACATATTTGTTCTGTTTTGCATCGTGTTGATGTTTGGCGATGTGTTAAATATTGGTAAAGATAGATTGAAATTAATGTGTCGCATGGCATCCTTGTCAGAGTACAATTGCCGTTTTTGAAATACAAATGTTACTATCGGAATGTCCGCTAGTTGATAGCCTACAGTAAGCTACACTTCGCCCTGAGAAGTGAAATGATTGCTTGAGATGTTATTTTTTATTGAAACGGTGTTAACGTGCTTACAGTGTAGCCCAGGCTATCTGTGAAACTTGTGTGATGCTCTCTGGCGCTCATCGGTTACAATATGCGATGTGATGTTACATACGTCAAAAATCCGGTCAGTGGGAGACCCACAATACAGACAGCAAGGGAGCAGATGTCAGAGCTGATCTCATTAAAACGAGCCAATGGTCCTTCACTTTCAGTGGTTGTGTTTTTTTCTGTGAACGACTCGAGAGCAAGATCATTCAGCGTGGTGCTTTCTCACTTTGAAAATGAAGAGATGTTAGACCAGAGTATCTGTCCTGATTTCATTGTGGCTCTCCTTGTCAGTGCCTGTCATTAATGACATATGTCATTCACTCCTCTCGGGTTATGGTGACTCGACATGGTAGCCACAGTGGATTTCGGAGTTTCTGTGTTAACTATCGAAAACTTGAACTGCACTGTACTAGTGTGGTATTTGTATTTTATTTTTGTGTATGCATCTTTGCAGGAGGCCTCTCTCTCTCTCTCTCTCTGTGTGTGTGTGTGTGTGTGTGTGTCAGAGTGTGTCTTGTGCATTCCTGCTAACATTCATATCAGAGGGCTATTGGTTACTAGAGGCCCCGTGGCTATATGAAGAGGTGGGAGAGCTTCATACGCCTAAAACTTCTCAAGTCTTTTGAAGTCGTTCTTTCACTGGGATCTGAAATGTCTCACCCAGCGTGTGTATTAAATGAGCATTATTCCTGGAGGCTTCGTGCGCAGAGGCAACACCCTGGAAAATTCTGTAGTCTTTCAGCAGTCTTTGCCCAGGGCTTTTCGCCCTAAGCGAAAGAGTTGAATGGAGCCCTAACAACCGCCTTCTGTTTACCTTTTATGGTTAAAATAACCGCTTCGCAAATGAGGGAGTGCATGGAGAAACTAGTCGATGAAATCCTTTTCAACTCTTAGCAAATCCCTTTCTCGGCGTCTATGCAAATAAACTCTGTTTTTTTCCCTTTCTGAAATCACAGTCTCTTTTAAACGCCGCTGGGTGCGAGATGGTCTTTCAGTATAATAAACATCATATATCCTAACTTAAACGCGACAGCCTATATTTAAATGATTCCAGTTAGGCTTAACTAATTAACTCTATGGAACCATCAAACGAATGAAAGTAGGGTTCTGTCATGAACATGCGTAATGTGGTTCCAAGGAGGGTCACTGAAACTGCACATATTTGCCACTTTACAAGTGTGCAATAGCGAGGTGGACAGTGAGGCCCTGACTCGATTGTTGTTCTTCTAATGAGAAGAATATTGCTGGCATAGTTGGTGCCAAACTTTGAAATTAGATTACTGAAACATTGCTTTCAACAGCGAAGTAACCCATAGAAGCAATAGCAAATGAAAAGTGACCAAATACCATTTATGATTTCAGATTTGTGTCGGGTACAAACTACCTTCTGATATGGCCTCAATGCTTTTAGGCAAATCAGCCCAAAATAAATTTGCGTCAAACTATCATGAACTTATTTATTCTACTAATGAGGCCAGTACACCTGTGTTAACCAACATAACACACCGTGAAAATGTTTTAATGGATGCGTTTTAAGAAGTTGTTTCGGATGTATTTGTTAAATTTGGAACATAACGAGCGCGTGTGTCTTATGGGGGCCTCTAGGTCAGTCACAAAATGCCCCAAACTCTGAATTCTCAGATCGGTTGTTCACGTGTCTGGGAATATCATGTCTAACACATAACACGACCTTTAATTAGACTACTGCAGTTTGTTTTTGTCCCCCTAGAGGCTGACACCTAGCATTCCTCTCTCTGTATCGCTAATAAGCATCCTCCTATCCTCCCCTCAGGTAATATGAATGAAGAGATGCAAACATACTTAATTAGAGCTGTGGCAATAATTTGTAAGCTAAATATGCGAACGGGCAGATGTGGAAGCGATCTGATTTGAGTCAGGACTGCAGTCACACTTAAGGTGGGAGATAGTAGCATTCTCTGGAGTCGCATCATACTTATAACCATGGCTTTCGCATTTACTTGCTTTCAGGAAGGAAGAAGCATGTCACGTCTGTCTTTGACCCGGTCCCCGGTATCTCCTCTGGCTTCGCAAGGGATCCCACTCCCGGCGCAGCTCACTAAAGCGAATGCACCGGTGCACATTGACGTTGGTGGACACATGTACACCAGTAGTCTGGCCACTCTTACCAAATACCCAGACTCCAGGTAAGGATACATTCTCCTTATTATGCATGCTATGTGGACCAGTCTCTGTTGCTTTAGAAGAGTGCTCGGACTTGTTTGCCTAAATGTTATGTGATATTTCGTCTTGGAACATAGTTGTGTATGGTTTATACGATCACTACACTGAGTAGGCTAATGGAAATAATTAATTCGTTATATTTGGATAAATACCACAACTTTACCTGTTTACATTTTAAGGCATATGGCCTGATTAGAATATTAGTTTGATAAACATTTGTCTTTATTTTAGAAAACTCCTGCTAGCAGTGACAGTGACTTAATCTATAGAAAACACCACAACTTCTTAGGTATTCGTGGACTTTTAACTATGCTTACTGGATGCTTTTTGTTCAGTGATGTCACATTTGAAATGTTATGTTGGTTATACTTTGTACAGTCACTAGCTGAGAGAGTGTCTTTAAGGTCAAAGTAATTTTCTCATTATCAGTCTGTCACATCCTCAAAAACAATTCTAGCCTTTTAAAGATTTAGGAATCTCCCTTGCTATATAATGTCTAAGGCTGAGTAGTTGATATTGCTTTATCTCACTCTCTATTTAATGTGCAGTTGTGACGTGGATATTGATAAGAAGCTTTCTTAAAATTATTGTTTGTGTGCTATAGCCTACTTTAAGAAATACATTTACATTGAGTTATAAGATGTTTTGATGTTCTGAACATTACGTGGTACATTTCATGTTCCCAAGTAAAGTTTGTACTGAAGATTAAACATCCTCACCTGTTCTAACAAGATGGAGAGGAGTTAGAGGGGTACCTTTGTTGAATTGTTTACAGTATTTACTTTTATTTACTTTTGTTTACAGTATTTACTACTGTCTTATTTACTTTTGTTTACAGTATTTACTTTTGTTTACAGTATTTACTACTGTCACCATGACACCCTCCAAAAGTTTGAGGAGTTATGTGGGATTTATTGCAAGACTGGACAAGAAATCTGTATTCTCTGCCTGCTGTCGGAAGAGGCACAGAGGTTAAATCTGCCCTCCACTCCCCAATATGCGTAACAACCTAAGGGGCCAAGCTATCTATGGCTGACAGTAAATAATAAATGTTGCCATTCTATTGAAGTTATCTCAATGATATACAGCCATGTAAATGGACAGCTTTTTCAGGGTTAAAGAGAATAGGTGTGTATATGCCAAACGTGTATATGTTGCAGATGGAATGTTTAACCTTAAGTTAGTCCCACTAACTTGCCAGTAAGTGCAAGTCATCTCAGTCTGTTTATGCTTTAACTCAACTCTTGGATGCACACACGCACACACACATTCACGCACGCACGCACACACGCACGCACACACACAAACACACAATGCAGGCACAGGCCAGCCCAGAAATACTTCCTCCTCCAGCAGTGACAGGATGGCAGTGTGGAAGCTCGACTTCTCTCTGCCTGCTCTGAGTGAGCCCTGAGGGCAGCTCTTTCCAGTGGAGCCAGTGAAGGAGGAGCCATTTGTGTGAATTAGGATAATGGCTGACAGAAAGCTAAACAATTATGGAGCGATAGCCGCACTATACACGCACAAGAGCAACATAAGCTACAAAAGAGAGTAAAGACACACACTTACACAGACACACACACACACACACACACTTGTACACACACGCACACACTTGTACACACACCACACACATACACACACACTCACACTCACACCACACCACACACACACACACACACACACACCACACACATACATACATACATACACACACACACACACACACACTCTCACACACACACACACTCTCTCACACACACACACACAACCTCAGCTTTCACCCAATGCCGAATGTCACAGATGTGTCGAGCAAGAAGGGGAGTTAGAGAATTTTAAGTCGATGATTTCTTTTAATAGATTGCCTGCTGAATAATGCAATGGGGGAAGAGAAACTTAGTCTAGTAACTAATGTTGGGCCATTTGTCTTCCTCGCCACTCTCTGCGGATTAAAGGACAAGGGTCATGAAACATTGATGCGCTCTGCTCGCAGACACTTCCTCAACGGCGCCACCCGCCTGTGTCTGTGGGACGCGTAACATGGTGCAGATCGACGCGTGACACCACTGGCTAATGAAGCCATGACATGATCTGGAGCTGGCTCGGATGACGTGCCATTTAGACAATCGCTCACTGGCGTCTTTTATCAGGGAAAGTTCGGATCTGCTCCAAAAACGTCCAAAAGTTGATTTATGAGATGTCTGTCTGTCCGTCTGTCTGTCGAACACCATTTGGTTCTCAGCAGGATGGCAGTGATTTTATCACAGTAATATTTAGAAGTGGTGCCTACGAGACAGGTGCGGTTTGTTAGGTGCTCAGGCACAGATGTTGTACACTCATTACTGATGAGCTAGTATCTTTAGGTCTCAGAGCCTCTGCGGAATCGTAGTTTTTCTCCGGTATGTGGCCCATCAGTGTCTGTGTCTAGTCAGCTCCTGTCCCTCAGTGCAGTCAGCTACTATCAGTGGATTAGGCTTCCACTCCACCCGCACGGCGCTGTGATCTCAGTAAAAGCGAGAGGAGCGGCCCACAGTGTGTACCTGGCTGTCTCAGTGTGCAGTGCCCGTGAAGGCAGCGGAAGTCAGGTGCGCTCGGGCAGGCCTGTCAGATTTCATCGGGAATCAATCAGGGAGCGAGGCGTGGGGGCCACAGCCCTCGCCGAGGCACTTGACCTCCCCTGCACCGGTGGCACTCAGCGGCGCGGTGCTGTGGGCAGAGGCTGAGGTGGGCAGAGGCTGACGTGTGTGTGTGTGTGTGTGTGTGTGTGTGTGTGTGTGTGTGGGTCTGGGAGATGCCTACCTACCGCCCCGCTGTCTCCACACAGCACCATCGGGACGGGAGATCTGAGAGCCCAGGCTGTCCTTCAGAAAAGACTCCCACGCTGCTCCTCTCCCACCCTTTCTCTCTCTATCTCTCTGTTTTCACTATTCTATTCTATCTTTTTATCACTCATCCTCGTTATCTATCTCTTTATCATTCTAGCTCTATTGCTCTCTTTTGCCTTTTGTCTTCTCTTTCATTCTTGCTGTCTCTCTTTGACTTTCTCTCCCACCCTGTTTCTCTTCGATACCCTCCCTCTCTCTCTCTCTCTCTCTCTCTCTCTCTCTCTCTCTCTCTCTCTCTCTCTCTCTCTCTCTCTCTCTCTCTCTCTTCTCCCTCCTCTCCCTCTCTCTCTCTCTCTCTCTCTCTCTTCTCCCTCCTCTCCCTCTCTCTCTCTCCCTCTCCTTAACTGTCTTTCTGTCTCTGTGAAGCAGCAGACTGCATGGTGTGCTCCTCTACTCTACCTGTCTGACATGACAGAGACAAAGCGTGTTGAGAGGGGGGCCTCTTACTGCAGGTGCTGAGGGGCTAGAGCCGGTGATTTACCGAAAGGAGAGAGAGGGAGAGAGAGAGAGGAGGTGTATGGAGGGAGGAAACAAGAGAGAGAGAGAACGAGAGGTGGGAAAGAGATGGGAGAGGAGGGAGAGGGAAGGAGGGAGAGAGGATGAGGGAGACAGAGAGAGAGAGGGAGAGACGGAGGAGAGAGGGAGAGAGGGAGGGAACAGAAAGAAAAGAAAAACAGGCAGCATTTTAATTGCTTTTTAAAAAAGTGGAGATGAAAAACAGAGGTAGCCTGGAGGGGTATGGTGAAATTCTAGCTGGAAGAATTGCAAGACCATATGAGAAAGGAACACCCCGGGCACAACAGGGAGATGAGTATTGGTTTTTTATAAAGCATTTTGCATCGATTTCCAGAGAAAAAAACAGAGAGGGGGAGAGAGAGAGGGGAGAAGAAAGGGAGAGAAAGAGAGCGAGAGAGAGGGAGAGAAAGATTGATAGAGTGGAGGGAGAGGAGGGGAGAGGAAGAAGGAAGAAGAGGATGAGATGGAAAGAACGAGAGCATCTTAGCAAAAAAGAGGAAAAGTATGCACACAGAATGATAGCACTAAGCGTCCCCTCTTCATAATGGGATTCCCTGTGCACCTGATGAGGTTTTGGGATATGGGGGACCTGTGCATTTACAAGGCGCGGGATTGCCATGGAAATTCCGCCTCATTCGTCGCAGAGATTTAGACATAAAAGTCAACACAGCTGTGTGCATTAAGACCCCTGTAGGAGATCCCCCTGCCGCTGACTAGTAGTACTCCCTGTAACAGGCTTTGACAAGCGTCAGGCGGAAAAAATGAAGCTTCTGTGAATTTCACTTCCTTCTGATTTTTCCTTTTCTTTTGTAGGTCGACTGCACTTGTTTGACCTTAAAGCCTCTTGCCATGATTAAAGGGGAGATTACATCAAAAAGACGCTAACAGCCAGGCCTCCCGTGGCAAGAGAGACGTGTCGGGATAGTGCGCGGACGAGAGGAAGATACTTGAAATATGTAAAGATTACGAGTATAGATTCCTCTCGCTTACAGCCCCTGAAAGCAAAACCCTCCTCCAGACGTACAGTACAAATAAGACATGTGTCACGACAAAGCAGGCATTAGTGTCTTAGTGTCTCCGATTGCTCATACATACAGACCCATGTTTCCCGTGGAGCATGAAAGGAAGGGTGATATGAGGGGTACACACTATGCCATTGTGATTTGTTAACACGCACACACACACACATACATACATACATACACACATACATACATACATACATACATACATACATACATACATACATACATACATACATACACACATACATACACGCACACATACACACATACACACATACATACATACATACTGTACATACATACACACATACATACACACATACATACATACAAAGCACCGTAGTCTTAACAAATGCCTTTTATCGGTTGTATAATGAGGACATACATTTACTAAGGGTAGCACAGGCTTTATCAGAGCTGATTGCGTAGTGCTTATGTGACTAGTTTTATGTTGGATCGGTCCATCCAGCCCTTTATAGCAGGTGACTCAGGAACCTATTAGAATGGAACACACTTTGTCTGGAGTGGAACTGAAACGTATGGAGAGAAAATATGTCCTTCTCTCTCTTCTCCCACTAAAATAGTGGAACTGAAACGTATGGGGAGAAAATATGTCCTTCTCTCTCTTCTCCCACTAAAGTAGTGGCGGAATGCGGGGGCAGTCTATTGTATCTGTAGGCGAGACGAAGTCGCAGGGCAATGAAAGCTTACAGATTACTGCAATTTCCAGCCGAGGCCTTGATGAGCCTCAGCAGCGAACATCACAGCCAGGCTCTCAGTCATCGTTACGCTCGCACGGCAATTTGGAGAGGTCAGGTGCGGACGGCTGGGAAAACAGGTGTCCTATTACGCCCGAGTTCAGTCAATAATTTATAGCAACTCTCGCTGTCCTCCTGCATTCTAATGGGGAAAGGCCCTCACAGGCTGAGAAAGGCAGAGATATGAGCTTCAAATCCAGGTCCAGAAAATGGGAAGTCCTACTCAGTATTCCATGCCAACCACCCAGATATTATAACATTTTTTGTGAACCACAAGATAATGAACAGATCAGGGAAGAAACTGAGCAACTAATTGGCTAAATCAGCTGGGTCAGTGAATGGCTGCGACATGGCTGCCGGATCAGTCTAGTTTGGCCTAACGGAAACAAATGGATACTGGGTTCCCCTCCCTGACAAAACGTGCCAGGGAAGGGAATATGTTTAGATATTTGCATGTAAAGATATTTGTATGGCCATCTTGATTGGATACCTCAGACAAAGCATTGGTTGTATTAAACGCAGGCAGCTCGTTTTCTGCTCCATGTCTATCTGCGAGAGGCACACTTGATTGCCGAAAGTTTTTTCCATAATGGGGACATGGGGAGACGGCAGATTTTTTGCAGAACCCAAATCCTGCACGGTGCCGGTTGGGTTAATCTTTCCCCCAAAGGAAAGGACACTTCAAATAGGTTTACCAAGCAGCGGAAATGTGCCCTGAGCTTTTTTGTTTCAACCCCGGATGCTAATAGTAATGCTTGTCGGGCTTGGGCACTAATAATATTCAAAAAAATAAATGGAGGGTAATTGTTTTGCGCAACGGAAAGGGGAAGCCGGCTTCTCATTCCATTACGTGTGTTTGCGTTTTCATTTTCAGAATCAGCCGGCTGTTTAATGGCACGGAGCCTATTGTCCTGGACAGCTTGAAGCAGCACTACTTCATCGATCGGGACGGCGAGATCTTCCGGTACATTCTCAGCTTCCTCAGGACCTGCAAGCTGCTCCTACCTGATGACTTCAAGGTAAATGAGATGAAATGACACCTTTTTTTGGTAACCCCCCCTCCCCCCTTCCACACACACACACACACACACACACACACACCTCTTTTTCACTCTTTTCTTTTTAAGAGAAAGTTCACGGATACATGAACACTCCACAGGAGAGACACAGTGAGTCATGCAGGTGTCGCTATCGCAGGGGAGGATAGCAGGCATGCCTAGTGTGGAAGGTGGCATGAGGAAGTTGGGAGTTTGCCATTGTTCAGGTGTTTTTGAAGTTAGATATTCTCTTTTGTGGTGGCAGGTACCTTGTGCTGAAGTACACTGGAAATGACACTATAAAAGACAGATGAAGTAAGCACCTACTACTGAAGCTGGATATACAACAGAGCTGCAATTAACTGTAGAAAGCTTCATTTGAGGATCAGTTTGTGATCAGTTGCAGCTTCTTCACACCACTGTAACTCAGTATTATCATTATGACTTGGCAAGCTCACAGATGTTCTGTAAACATTGACTGAATGTTGACAACACGAGAGGCTGGATAAAAGACCAACCGTTTGGCTTTGGAATGGGAACAGGAGGTGACAATGACACTTGTGATGAATCTCAGCTCCATAAGATAAAATGGCACACATTTGTATCTATAATGCTGTCCAACCCAATAGAATGTTTTATTTTGAAGGAGATATGAGGGTTCAAACACCGCTTGACTCACATTCCCTCCTAAAGCTGAGAAGGGCCGAGCCGAGGCCCAGTGCTCAGAGAGAGCCGTTTGTGCTGTGAGTGGCAGGGCCTGGAGCTGTGCTCTCCCTCCCTTCCCAAGAAGTTTTCTAGAGTGGGCTGTTCAGGTGAACCAGTCCCTCAACATCTCCTCCTCATCCTCCTCCTCCTCCTCCTTCTCCTCCTCCTCCTTATCCTCCTCTCCAACCTGTGTGCAGTCAGTTTTGACAGTCCAGCCCAGAGTAGTAATGATTTGCCTGGTCTGGTGGACTGCCCTGGTTGGCAAGAAACAGGATCTATCCATCAATCTATCCATCTATCTATCTATCTATCTATCTATCCATCTATCCATCTATCTGTCCGCACTCTTTGTTTCATGCACTCCTGCACACTCACCCACACCTAAAGAGACACACTCACACTCCTCTCACATGTGTGGACACGCACACACTGCACACCTTTTTCTCTACTCTGTCTCTCTTTTGTAAATACATACACTCTCACACATATGCATGCGTGCACTCACACACAAACATACATACACACACACACAGTCACAGTCACACACACATACAGTCACACACACACACACACACACACACACACACACACACACACACACACACAGACACACACTGCTGTTGTAAGTGGGCCGATTAGCTCAGTGTGGCTGCACACACCTGCCCCCTGCCTCCCTGGCTGCATGAGGACGCTGGCGTGCTCACTGCTCGGCTAAACACACTAACCTGGGCTCAGCGTGCCGCTGCCTGCACACCCTCACTATCTGTGTGCTGCTGTCTGGATGTGTGTGTGCATGTGTGTGTGTGTGTGCATGTGTGCGTGTGTGTGCGTGTGTGTGTGTGTGTGTGTGTGTGTGTGTGTTAGATAATCTATGTGTGCTGCTATCTAGATGCATTATGTGTGTGTGTGTGTTGGAGTATCTGTGTGTGCTGTTTGCTGGATGGACATGTGCATAAGTTTTTGTATATTTGTATGTGTGTGTGTGTGTGTGTGTGTGTGTGTGTGTGTGTGTGTGTGGGTGTGTGTGTGTGTGTGTGTGTGTGTGTGTGTGTGTGTGTGTAAATGAGAGAAAGTGTGTGAGAGAGAGTGTGTATGTATGCTGTGTAGGTAGTTTTGGGTATCTGTGTTTCTATGTCGTGTGCGTGTGTTTGTGTGTGTATTTGCTTTGTATGTGCTGTGTTGTGACAATCCAGTATGTGTATGTGTACTGTGCACCAGCATAGTGTGTCCTGTGTATGCTGTATGCATGTGTGTGTGAGTGTTTGCATGTACATATTTGTCATATGATGTTAAGTCCTCCATGTGTATTGCTATGGGCATCTGTATTTGTGTGTGTGTGTGTGTGTGTGTTATCCACTCCGGTGGTGAGCAGAAAGTGTATGTTGAATCAGGTGTTAGCATGATGTCTGATGGGACACCTCTGTGGCGCGGTGTGTTTGGAGACGCAGACGCAGTCAGAGAGACTCAGTGGGGAGAGCAGGCAGGGAACAGGCCGCGAGGCTCAAATTCAAATGGGGAATGGGGTTTGGCAAGCAGCCTCAAGGGCTTTTTTCTGAAGGAGGTTTTGCGTTTTGGCTTTTTTTTCTCCCTATTTCTTCCCTTTCACACACTCTTTGTTTGCCAAGAGAACAGCAACAAGGACAACAACAGAAGAAAAAGGGGTGGATTTCAACAACAAAAAAATGAGAGAAAATAAAAAAAGAAAGAAATAGGGGGGGGAGAAAGCGAGGGAGAAAGAGAAGTAGAGAAAGGCAGCGTGGCGTTTCAGCTCATTACCCCTCCCCTCCTCCTCCCCAATCACATTCGGTTGATCCTCGTACCTTTCAATTTGCATGAACGGGGGAAAAACATGCAAATGGTGCCTGACGGAATGGAGCATGTCCTTATCTGTACGGCATCACGCCTGCAACGGCCCCGGGCACCGATCTGCTGTGCTGGCAGCCATGGCGCTGTGTGTTTTACTAAATCAATGTGAAAGTCAGGGAAGAATGGAATAAATCTCCTCCCTGAATCTCATCGCATACATCAGACGGCCTGATTCACTCACTCACTCACTCACTCACTCAGAAACCAAATGATTTTCTTTTACATTTGTGTTTCCTTTCATTTGCAAGGAGGGGGGGATTTCTTTTTAAAAATGCATTTTCACAATCTGTGCTTTTTGTTTGGTTTTGTGAATGCAAATATTTGATTTGCCTTTCACTTTGCACCTCTGGAATCCGCTGTTGTTGGTGGTGTGTGTGGTGGTGTGTGTGGTGGTGTGTGTGTGTGTGTGTGTGTGTGTGTGTGTGGTGTAGCCGTTGTTGCATTGCTTTCAGATGCAGGCGGCTATCATTGGTGCAGTGGTTGAGATTGTTATGGCGGAGCGGTTGTGTGGTATTTGAGGCCGACCCCTCGGCGAGCCTTTGGCGCTCATGTCTGGCTGAGAGAGGAGCGGAGAGGAGCAGAGAGGAGAGGAGAGGAGAGGGGCGGAGAGAAAGAGGGATGGGTGAATGGAGGGCATTAAGCTGTGAGTGCATTTGGTGAACGGCTGGTGACCTCCTGTTTTTACTGTTTTGACTGCTTCTGAGAGAAGAGGCTCCCTCTTTTTTGGGCATGTTGGATGGATCAAGACATGTTCCTCTCTCTCTGTCTCCCTCTTTCACTCATTGTCTCTGTCTCTCTCTCATCCCCTCATTCTCTCTCTCTTTCACTCTCTCTTTCTGCCTCCATCGTTCCCTCTCACTCGGAGATGCTTTGCCTTGCCAGTGGGCGATCAGGTCAGATCATTATTTCGGTGCTCAACCGGCCCTGTCTGGACGCTAGACCGTGATTGTGTAGGAATCGTCTGCGGGAGCCTGGCAGGCTGGCAGCAACCAAGACAAAGCTGCTGGGATGAGACCTCCTTTTCCTTTTCATTTCCCTCCCCCCCCCTCTCTCTCTCTCTCTCTCTCTCTCTCTCTCTCTCTCTCTCACTCTCACTCTTCCTCCTCTTCCCAGTCTCAGGCAGGAGTACAGTGTTGTTTTGTGTGCGGCGGTGCTCAGGATGACTAAAGTGCCTCGCAGACAGAGCCCTGTTAAAAACATATCCATCCGCACCGCGACTGCAGACCTGGGAAGGAGCGAGAGGTGCACTTTGATAGCGAGAGCGAGAGAGAGAGCCCCCTGGAGCGCAACATCAGCTGTGTGGAGGAAAAGAGAGAGAGACAGAGAGAGAGAGAGAGAGATGGAGACAGAGAGAGAGAAGCAAAAGAAAAAAACAAATGGGAGAAAAGGTAAAGCAAAGAAGAAAGGCCAAATGTACCATAGCGTTTTCACTTCACGTTCAAGTAATGTTAAACATTAGAACATCTGCTTGGTGTGGTTTATTTTTTTTTTTTAAACTCGCTTGGCTCACTGGCCAGCGAACGTCCAGTTTGTGAGGGTCCTCCACAGGACTTTTTTTTTTTGCAGTTAGCGAGGCTCAGTCAGCGGTCACGTTCTCGGGGTACGAGCGGCTGCTTGGGGCTGGTCGGGGCTGTTTGAGAGACGGCAGTGGAGGTGCAGTTAATGAACACCCCAGCAGCGGCGGCGGCGGCGGAGGCCTGGAGTTTCACACCCAGCGGAGCTCAGGGAAGGTGCAGGAAGGCGCAGGAAGGCGCAGGAAGGTGCAGGAAAAGCCTTTATAGCTTCGCCACCCCGGCGGCCACAGCACCCTTAGCCAGTGATGATGCAGTCCTTCTGAAACTCCTTCTCTGCCCCTCTCTTCGTTAGCTGTATCCCCCCCTACACACTCACACACACACACACACACACTCACACACACACTCACACACACACACACACACACACACTCACACTTACACTCACACATACACACACACACACACACACACACACACACACACACACACTCACACTCACTCACACTCACACTCGCACACACTCTTTCTCTCTCTCTCACACACACACACACACGCACTGCTTGTCATCCACCCTCTTTCTCTGCCACTACTGACAGGTTCAGACTCAACTGTTCTCTCTTATTTTCCGAAATAGATAATATTTGTTATGCTGTTTCTTTCTTTAAAAAAAAAAAAAGAAGCCATCTGGTTGAAGTTAGAATGTGTGATGGTTGTGGAGTGACATGGCAGACAAAGCTAGCTAGCCCAGCTCCCCCCACCTCCACACCTTCCCTCAGGCCAAACCTGGCTTTGCCAGAAACAGGGTCATTGATTGCCTCAAATAACATGGCGCCTTTTGTGCACTGAAAGCTGTGCACGTATCCTGTGTGTGATTAAGCTGTGATGATAGTACAGGTGGAGGCCCATGGTTTTGATTAACACGTTCAGTGTAGGAAATAATCAGTGCCATGAGTGTGCATAGCAGTAGGCAACAGACGGACATGCATTTGCATCCCCACCAAGCACCACTGAACACACAGAATGCATTCAATTAGCGCTAGCTTGGTGTCCTTGCATGCACTCACACAAACGCACATACACACACTCTCACACAAACACACATACTAACAAATTCACACACAAATATACGCAGTAACAAATACATTTACACACACACACACACACACACACACACACACACACACACACACACACAGTCGTCCCCATTTTCATTCATTGTATTACTCATAGTTCTCTCCCCACTCTTACATTTCATGGTATTTTTCATGCTAGTTTTGAGCGATGGTGCCATCTGGTCTTGTGGGAAATCACAGGCAGGAGGGAGAGGGGGCAAATGGCCCCAGGGTGCGAGCAGCCCAGGGGGGGGAAGGGCAGGCAATCTGCTCCCGACTGCCTGGAACACAGGAATGCAGCTTACAGTGAGAGAGAGAGAGAGTTGGAAAGAAAAGATGTCGAGTAGTCGTCCCACCGACTTTTATGAGCTCCAAAAATAATGTTTCTAATGCTGCCGCCGGGTCTCTGACCTGTAAGGTTCGCCTGATGAAGACAAGGCTCAAATTGAAATTTAGACTCATAAACCCCCATTTTCACTTGACACTCATATCTGATCTGTAGGTGAACCAAGTATCTAACAAATGTACATAGATTGATGATGTGAACAGAGCAGAGTAATATCTTACTCATTGCTCTTGCTGGTATTTATGTGTGCACATTTGTTCTGTCTGATTTGATTGGACATCAGGCAGGTATGAATGCCATCTCATTCTGTACAAAATGCTAACAGAAACGTATATGAATGTCTGCATACTGCGTGCATGTGCTAAACTCTGAATATGATCTGTATACAGCCAGAGTGAGTAATAATGAGGAATATATACATATACAAATACCAGATGTAGAGGAAGAGTAATGAGCTTTTACCCAGAAGGCCACAGAAGCCCGGAGCTAGATGACATCTTTTATTTCCTTCTCACTGGAAGTTGCTGTTTTGTTATATATACCCAGACGTCTCTTTGACCACAGTCTGGCATTGCTTCTCTTAAATTGACAAAATGTTAAGGCCAATGATTTCAATGATTTCCTTTGCTCCTACTCTCTCTCTGTCTCTCTCTTTCTCTGTCTCTCTCTCTCTCTCTCTGTCTCTGTCTCTTTCTCTCTTTCTCTCTCTCTCTCTTTTTGTTTATTTTTCTTTCTCAACCTCTACTTACTCTTAAGCTTTTTTCTTTCTTACTCTTTAACACAGCCCCCCCATCTTCATATTTCTCCTTCCTTGTTTATCCTTTCATCCCCCCCTCCCTCTTTCTCTCCCTCCCTCTTTCTCTCCCTCCCTGTGACTTTCCATCTGTTCATCATCATATTCCCTCCTTTTTGCTCCCCTTGTTCTTGGTTAGCACATAATCTGTGATGAAATCTACCGCTGGGGCCTCTAGACCAACCCAGCTCTATACTCTGGAGCCCTGGGTCAGGCTATTGTAACGCTGGATAATGGCTGTAATAGAATCTGCCATCTTTAGCTCCTTATGGTACAGACTGGTATGGCCTATTGTAACGCCCATAGGTTCTGTCTGAGGGATATCTTTGGGTTTGTATGGAGGCCTGATTACAATCGCCTAGGAAACTAAACATGGCAAACAACAAGGGCACAGATTAAGATGATGTAATCTTTCATGGAAACATACATTGAGACACAGTTATGGTAACATGAGCTGGCCCAGGAGGGCATGGCTGATGCTGGAATGGGTAACATGGCACAGAGGTTAGGGCCATATAGCTACAAAGAACAGAATGGACAGTCCTGTTACTTCCAATGCCTGGTTCTGTATTTAAACACAGAGAGAAACAAACAAAAGAAATTAAGGATTGGGGCATTGCAATTTGTTTGATATTTGTTCAACCCATAACAGTTTGTTTACTGTTAAAATGATGCACTTTGTAGTGTGTGGAATATCCTGTGTGACCTTTGCTCTTACCTGACCTCTTCTCCTCCTCTCCCTCCACCTCCTCCTCATTCCCGTCCTTTGCAGGACTTCCACCTGCTGTACGAAGAGGCGCGCTACTACCAGCTGTCTCCCATGATCAAGGAGCTGGAGCGCTGGAAGCAGGAGCGGGACCAGCGTCGGGCGCAGCCTTGCGACTGCCTGGTGGTGCGCGTCACGCCCGACCTGGGCGAGCGCATCGCCCTCAGCGGCGAGAAGGTGCTCATCGAGGAGATCTTCCCCGAGACGGGCGACGTCATGTGCAACTCGGTCAACGCCGGCTGGAATCAGGACCCCACACACGTCATCCGTTTCCCGCTCAACGGATATTGCAGGCTCAACTCTGTGCAGGTGAGAGAGTCACACACTCACGCACACACGCACACACACACACACGAACACACACACACATACACATACCCACACGCACGCGCACACACACACATACACACACACACACACACACACACCTCTTGCTCGCTCCCATGCATACATACACATAAGTACAATTGATACACTACAATACATGAACACACACAGGCTTGCACACCCTTTTACATGCACTTATATCCACATACATCTGCATATATACTTACACCAAGAGCATTGGCTGAGAAGTTTTAAAAGACCATAAGAAAACGGATTGTGCCTTTTTGCTTCCTTCAATGTTTGATTCATCTCTATCAGCTACGAGCCAAGCTGAAAGTAAACGTGAAAAGGAAACTATCCCCCTAAATCAAATGCTTAACTCAAAATGTGCTGCTGTCATATTAGCTTCAGTTAATATTCTGAGTACGACAGATGTGAGCTTTCAGAAGATGATCTCTCCTCTGTACTGAAAATAAACTCCTCTCACTTACAAAACCCGATAATGTATCAAATCAAAGCAACCCATGATAGATGGCATGTTTTGTATTCCCACTCAGTCTTCATATTGGCAAAGTCACAAGTACTGTGTATTCCCAACTGATGGTGTTTTACTGAACACCGTACAATATGCAAGATATGTGAGGTCTGTGGATATGACATCACTTGGCTACACATTGAGATTGTTGTGAAAACCCTAGCGAGACACTAGCTAGTTAATTAGCAACATGGCGTCAGTTGAACTGCGCTACGTATCAGTTGACAATTCTTTTCATGTTAATCGGTACAGTAGTTACTGGTCACCAGAGGACAAATTAGCGCAAATTACCGTATTGACGCCATTCTAGTGTAATAGCGATAAGTAAGAGGCCTTCAGTGTTAGTGGGAATGGCGTCATGGAGAAGGCAGAGCTGTGAGCCAGAAGAAGGCCTCAGTTAGGCCAGAGGGGCCTGAGGGGGAGAGAGGAGGAGGAGGAGGTAGAGGTGGGCAGGGCAGGGGGTAATATGAGTGAGAGGCTCATCAACACTCCTCTAGCCTTAACCAATTCTTCCCCACCTCCTCCGTCGCCAACTCCACACCATGCAGCCACCCCTCAGCTCCCCCCCAAAACACTTTCTTAACACATTTATTCCAGTGTCCTCGCACACACACCACACACACATGCCTGAATACATACACACACACACACACACACACCACAAATGTGCACGACATGCACACAGGCACCATGTGCACAACAGACACACACCACACACGTACAAATGTGCACGCACACACACACATACACACGTACAAATGTGCACGCACCACACACACACACACACACACACAGACACACACACACACACACACACACACACACACATACAAATGTGCACTCACACACACACAGACACACACACACACACACCCACACACACACACACTCTCAGACAGCCAGTTCTCTGACACCTCCACCCCCCCATCCCCCCAGTGTCGAAGTGAGAGACCTCCTCCAGGGATGGCAAGCTCGGGACAAAGCTCGTCTCGGCTGTGGCCATGTTTTTTTGCGAGAGCGCGAAGTGAGAACGGGGGGAAATGATATGCATAATTTACGTGTTTCTCCTTTTTAAGACACTGCTCCTCTTTTGAAAAAGACTCCACTGTAACACTGCCCCGAGCGATTTGAAAACACACGTATTGCATTTTTAATACCATACTTACAAGTTCTCAAACAGCCTAAACCGGTTTATACTTCTTTTATAGATTTTTAAATGGCTTGCAATATAATTAATTGGCCGATCAACTAACACAACATTTTCTCACTCTGTTTACTGGCGCGTCTGGGCGCGGGTGCTTTACACAGGCTCTTTTGGTTGGGGAAGCTGGTTACCCCCACTACAGCCACATATCGGTTCGGAGGCGACATTCATCTCACCTATACCATTCTCCCTCTTTTCATTCTCTCTCTTTTTTCTCTCTTCTCTTTTTCGTTCTCTTGTTTTCCTTGTACTCTCTCAAACTCCGGTATGAGGATTTGTCTCTGTCTGTTTTTTATAATTGTCTCTCCTACTATCTCCCGCATCTCTCTCTCTCTCTCTCACTCTCTTCTCTCTCACTCTCTGTCTCTCACTCTCTCACTCTGTCTCTCTCTCTCTCTCTCTCACTCTTTCTCTCTCTCTCTCACTCTTTCTCTCTCTCACTCTCTCTCTCTCTCTCACTCTGTCCTCTCTCTCACTCTTTCTCTCTCTCTCTCACTCTCCCTCTCTGTCCATCTCTCTGCTGTTCCCTGTCCCTTCTCCGATAATAATGAACATTAAAAAAAAACATCCCAGCGACCCCAGAGGCCTTGTGTCTGACAGCATGCCCTCTGCTGTGTTATTTCAGTCGGGCAGTCTCAGCGGCCGCCTCCCCCACGCGTGCCATGCGCTGGCCCTTTAAGAGCAGGGCTTTGCCTGCAGGGCTGGCCTGAATGGGAGTTTTTTTTCTCCCCTCGTCGTCCTCTATGCTGCTGTAGGGGAGAGTTGTTCTTCTAAACGGCGTTCACGCTCCTGCTGCTCCACCTCCTCCTGTCTCCTCATCACCTCCTCCTGCTCCTCCTCCTGCTCCCCCTCCTCCTCTTCCTCCTCCTGCTCCTCCTCCTCCTGCTCTTCCTCCTGCTCCTCCTCCTCCTGCTCTTCCTCCTGCTCCTTCTCCTCCTGTTCCTCCTCCACCTCCTCCTGCTCCTCCTCCTCTTGCTCCTCCTCCTGCTTGTGCCTGTCTGCGCCACCATTGATGTGTAAAGGGATAGAGGAGAGAAGAGCCAGTAGTGAAACTCTAAGCAGTAGAGGACAATAAGGCTGAGGTGTGTGTGTGTGTGAGTGTGTGTGTGTGAGTGAGGCAGAGGTAAGATCAATTGCAGGTGCCTGGACCAACGCTAGTCCCAGGGAGGCACTAGGGCAGGCACACCCACACCCTGCCCAGAGGCATCAGCCAGCCAGCCAGGAGTGGCAGTAGAAGAGCTGTCAGTGATCACATTGTGTGTATGGGAATGGTGTGGGAAAGGGGTGTGTGTGTGTGTGTGTGTGTGTGTGTGTGTGTGTGTGTGTGTGTGTGTGTGTGTGTGTGTGTGTGTTTATTGTCTGCATGGGAGATTGAAATGTAGATGGGTGTGGGTGAGAGGTGTACCGTATATCTAGGTTTGTTTGAATATAAATATGAGGTAAAACCCCAATTCCAAAAAAATCAAAATAAAAACAGAACATGATAATCTGCAAATCTTGTAAACCCTTACTTAGCTGCAAAAAGGACATAGACAACATATCAAATGTTGAAAATGAAATGACAAATTTTACTATTTCATGGACTATTACATTTTAAATTTGAGGCTAGCAACAGGCCTAAAAAAAGTTGGGACAGGGGCAATGATAGGCTGGAAAAATTGTGTAATGATAAAGACAACAAAAGTAGCAACATTTCACAACTAATTCGGTTAACTGTGTTGGTAATTTTTTTTGTACCAAAGTTAGCTGGAAACTCAGTCAATATGAAGGTCAATCAAGAAACAGGTTTATTCTTGTCAATGAGGCGCGTCAAGGGAGCGAGACAGCTTCACCCAAGAGTTCCACCAGCATCTCTAACTAAAAAGAGCTTGATACTAACTTATGTTACAAACAAAAGAAGGAGTGACCTCTAGGTCCAACCCAGTTTGAATATGCAATAGAAAGGGAAGATGAGGATGTGGCCTTCTTCAGGTCAGATCACCCTTTGTTCTGGGATGTCTCTCAGAGGCCTGGTTCCATACCGTTAATGTTTTCACACCTGGAGATGGGCTCCTATTGAATTCAAGGATACACAGACTACAAACCACAGACATAAGGGATACACAACAAAATCACAAATGACCATAAGAAACACACAGTACATACATTTACAGAAAGGATTCTGATTCACAACACTTTCAAGACAAGTCTAAATCTTACGCAAGTTATAGCATGAAAAGGAAAGCATGATTACTTCTAACTCAGAGTTCTAATCTCAGAGAGTCCTTCCTCCAAAGATGGTTGTTATAGGAGCACCCCAATCTACACCTGGCCAAATGTTGATGGCCATGGGGGGTGTGCTCCCACAGAGTATACAATAGAACGTCACACCTGAGGATAACCCAAAAGGTCACACCTGAGGATAACCCAAAAGGTCACACCTGAGTATAACCCAAAAGGTCCCTAGACAGACCCTATTGAATTATAATCATTCAAGAATAAACAAGGGATGCTTGCATAGGACAAAGACAGGAGAAATACACTAGACTATAATGCTTACTCACAATTCTTTCAATTGGCACCATGATTGGGAATAAAAAGATGATCCCAGAGAGGCAGAGTGTCTCAGAAGTAAAGATGTGGAGGTATTCATCACTCTGTAAACCTGTGTGGGCAAATGATGAAACAATATAAGCTTCTTAACATGACATTGCACAGAATTTGGAGATTTCATCATATACAGTACATAATATTATTGAAATATTCAGAGAATCCAGAGAAATCTTTGAAAAAGAGGGACACGGCTGAAAAACAATGTTGGATGGCTGTGGTCTTTTGGACTTCAGATGGCACGGCATTAAAACCAGACCTGTTTCTGTAAAGAAAATCATTGTATGGGCTCAGGAAAATATCCGATAACCATTGTCTATGTCAAGTCAAGTCAAGTCAAGTCAAGTCAAGTTTATTTATATAGCACATTTCATACACAGAGGTCATTCAATGTGCTTTACATAAACAAAACCAAACAATAATAACAAATAAAAGCATAGAAGGGCAATATAGTCAAAGAATAGTTAAAAGGTAAAGATCATAATAAAAAGAAAACATAAAACACAAGGTAAAATCATTTAAAAATAAAGAATAATTAGTAAGCAAAAACAAAGGCAAAAGTAGTAAAAAAAAGTAATAAAAGACAAAGTAGAATAATTATCAAGGCAGATTCAGAATTTGTAACTCGGCACAGTTAGCAGAAAGCATCTGAGAACAGTTTGGTCTTAAGTCTAGATTTAAAACTGGCTACAGTTGGGGCCTTTTTAATTATGAGCACAGTTTAATGCCCCATTCACAAATGCTGTAGTGTACACTACCATGCAAAGAAGAAATTGTATTTAGACACGATACAGAAATGCCGCTGTCTTATCTGGGCCCGAGCTCATTTAAGATGAACTGAGGTAAAGTGGAAAACAGTCCAGGGGTCAGATCAATCAAATTTTTTAATTCTTTTTGGAAATCATGGTCTCTGTATCCTCTGGGCAAAAGAGGGGATACAACTTGTCATAGTGCTCAGTTTCAGTTCAAAAGCCAGCCTCTATGATGGCATAGAGATGCATTAGTGCCTATGGCATGGGCATCTTGCACATCTGGCAAGGCACAATTAATTCTGAATGATGTACACAGGTTTTGAACAACATACTGCCATCTAGACGATGTCTTTTTCAGAAAAGACTTTGAATATTTTAGGGAAACAATGCCAAAATGAAATCTGCACATATTATAATAGTATGAGTCCAGGTGCTAAAATGGCCTGTCTGCAGTCCAGACCTGTCAAATTTGGTGCATTACGGAATGAAAAACATGATTAAGACCCCAGCATTCTGTTGTTATTAACATTTTACGCAGCGTCCCAACCTTTTGTTGTTCAATTGGGTCGTAAGATAATGATTGTGTGAGCAAACCCTAAGTTCCGTTTGTTCCTAATTATGTAGTTTCTTCTTTCTATTAACATCATTGATGTGATGGACTATCGAGTTTTGTTGGAAGGAGTTTATAAAGGAAAAGTAAAGGTCATGTTTTATGACTCATAACAAATATTTGGTCTCTATTTGGCCTAGCCAAACCTAAAACAGTACGTTTGTTATTTTTGGTCATCCAATTTAACCATCCTTCAATGTCAGTATGCAAAAGACCTCCCAGAGTTTCCATTCTTGCTTTGAAGTGGTGCCGTGGCTTCCCTACCAACACCAGTCATAGACCAAACCAATAAACAAACGCACAACACTGAACGATTTCTGTTGACATCTGAGGAATTTGGAGCATAATACGAACCACCTGCCCTATGATGCTGAGCCAGGAAGAGAGGAGAAAGAGAGAGAGAGAGAGAGAGAGAGAGAGAGAGAGAGAGAGAGAGAGAGAGAGAGAGAGAGAGAGAGAGAGAGAGAAGGATGTACGAATGGAGAAACAACATATACACACATTCAAGTTAACAGCAACATTTAACTGAAACTACATGCAGACACATACGTAAATATACACACACACACACACACACACACACATACTAAATTGCACAACACATTGACAAATACACATTCGGAAAACACACACGCACATCAATACAGACATTAGCAAACCCCCACACACACACACACACACACACACACACACTCTTACACACACACATACACACTCTCTCTCTTGAAGCTGGTGGCTCCATACATCACAGTGATTGAGCACCCTGATCAGTCTGGACGAAATCCTTCCTTTATCAAGGAGAGAGGGAGAGGCCAGGTCCCGTCTGTTTACACTGGGTACACACACACACACACACACACACACACACACACACATACAAAGGGAGAGAGAGAGAGAGAGAGAGATACGTACACACATACACATACAGAGGCATGTGTACACACACTCACTCGTCAATATCACCCACCCAGCCAATCAATAGTGTCAGGGGCTGCAGGTGTTTGTGTGATTCGGTACAACACTACCGCTCACTATGGGTACACACGGTACAACACTACAGCTCACTATGGGTACACTCGGTACAACACTACCGCTCACTATAGGTACACTTGGTACAACACTACAGCTCACTATGGGTACACTCGGTACAACACTACAGCTCACTATGGGTACACTTGGTACAACACTACAGCTCACTATGGGTACACTCGGTACAACACTACAGCTCACTATGGGTAGGAGGACACAATGGTAGCATACATGAGAACACGTGTGTCCATGCGTGCAGAAGAAGTTGTATCTGTGGCCATGCGACTAAAAGGCCACTGGCTGTATTTACTGAAACTATTTTATTTTAAACATATTTGCCGTGTATGTGATCGGATAGTACTGGAGTTTGTGTGTAGGACAATTTGACAAACGTTATAATCAGCCTTCCTTTTCCCCAGCTGAATTAGCAGATTCTTTATAGTGTCATTATAAAGCATGCTGTAATGCAGCGTTAACTAATGTTAAAAGGATAAATATCAAACCAGGAACATCTTCTGCTTAGAGTACGTTAGTATTTGTGGTGTGGGAGAGGTGGTAGGTCATCAGTTCCACTCCTCTACTGCGGTTGGCCTGTAGATCCCGTTTGCTACCATGGTGTAGATTTATGTCTCCACGAAGATGTTTGCTCTCGTTTGACGATCAATGTGCAGTAATGTGCGGGACATGTTGGAGCCTATTGTTGGGCGTTCAGTGACACAGCCACACATGTCGAGATGGGGCGAGTGCAATGTGATGCAATGATCAAAGCTGGCGGTGTAATATCATTTCCATAATGGCTAGTCTTTCCCCGACGTCTGTCGTGGATTTGGGAGCGTTTGATGCCTGGGCAGGTCTCTTAATTAGTGCACCACTTTGCTCACCCACCATCAGTGTGCTGCAGCCCCCAACCCTTACACACACACACACACACACACACACACACACACACACACACACACACAAATTAGAGGCTCCATCATCAGCATGAGGAAAGGGTGAGGAATGGGGAGCCTGCCTTTGAGTGTGTGTACGTGTGCGTGATGTGTGTGTGTGTGTGTGTGTAATGTGCGTGTGTGTGTTGGTCTTGCTGGCATTTTAGTTGGATTGGTAAAAGGACTGTATCCTCTGACAATGTATGCAAGCTAGTTGTAGTGTTGTTTGTCTGTTGGTAACTATGCAGGAATTGATTTAATGTAGTGATACTGTATGTTATACAAAGGGGCTGAACTGGTATTTAATGTGTAAGATCATCAGTGTCAAATAAGCTTTACCGTTTTATTGGATGTCTGAATTCGTTTTCTACAAACACATACACACACACACACACACACACACACACACACACACATACAAACACTCAAACACACAAATACACAAATGGGACTACCAGTGTGGCACCTCCAGAAGCTTAATTCACTCTTTGAAGGTATGATGGCGAGGAGAAGCCATGCGTTTCTCAGTTTCTCAGGAGTGTGTGTGTGTGTGTGTGTGTGTGTGTGTGTGTGTGTGTGGCATCTGTGTGTGTGTGTTCAGGGAAGTGTGGTGTGGTGTATGTATGTGGTGTTTGAGGCGCTGTCAGCCAGCTAGCCCAGAGCTAGACCTTTCATTTCGGCACACTGCATTACAGGGCTAGGGAATAAGTAAACACAGCGTGCCGCCCGCACTGGGATTTGGAGATACTCCTCTCCCCCCAAAAAAGAGAAAAATCCACCCCAGAAGGATTAGGAGATGGAAGAAGGAGAAAAAAAATAGCGCCGCTCATCTCGTTCTCCGATGTTCATCCCTCTCACACCTATCTCTCCGTCTCTCTCTCTCTCTCTCCGTCTCTCTCTCTCTCTCTCTCTCCATCCATCTCTCTTTCTCTCTTCCTTCTCTCCATCCCTTCGTCCTGGTCTTCACCGTGCAGTCAGGTCCTGCCTCAGACAGTCTTCCTCATTCCCCACACGTCCCTCAGAGCTCACGCTGTCAGACCACACTCACACGCATGCACACACACGCACACACACACACACACGCACACACGCATGTATACTGTACACACACACACACACACACACACACACATACACATGCACGCACGCATGCACATACACACACACACACACACGCACATACACATACACACACACACACCTCTGACCAACGATGAAGTTTGGCTCATGATCCTCCTATCAGATACCTCTGATCAAGGGGTTCCTTCGGGGCACACTTATCACACACGCTCCATTCCTCGCATTCAAAACACACACACACACACACACACACACACACACACACACACACACTCAAACTCTCCATAAAACTTAAGTGTTGTACCCATAATCACATAACAGATAAAATAGGATTTAAACATTTTAATGCACTGTTAGCCCCAAATCACTGCCTAGTTGATTTCTCCTCTACTATAATATTACTATATAACTTATTAGTAAGTATTACTCTTTGCCTGGAAGGCAGGAAGTGGTATGGAACTCTTGCTATCTGCTGTGTTTGACCCTCTTTGCTTGCCATCCCATGTCCAGGTTCTGGAGCGGCTGTTCCAGAAAGGTTTCAGTG